>NW_007727822.1:117858-136610 GCF_000696425.1 Galeopterus variegatus | reverse complement strand
GGCTTTCTAATCATGAGGGTTCTGAGTGATGGCACAGGCTGCAGAGATGCTGAGGTGCTGAGTTCCTCATCACCAGGACAGTGCAAGCAAAAGGCGGCCGCACGAGTGCCATGCAGGGCTAAGCATGGCCCTTGTCATCTCCGGCACTGTTCCCACTCTGAGCCTCTATGATTCTTTTTTTTTTTTTAACTTTAGTGATTTATTTTACTTAGCCCTGTATTCCAAAATATTACCATTTTATTATTTAATCAAGATAAAAATAATAATGATATATATTACTCTTTTTTTAACTAAGTCTTCAAAATCTGTTGTGTATTTGCCACTTTCAGCACATTTCAATTAGGATCAGACACATTTCAAATGCTTAGGATAGGTACATGACTACTGGCTGCCCTGACGGACAATGAAGATCTAGCTTAATGCTTTCAACTTTGGAACATAAGGAGAAAGGATTGTAACCCTTCCCTACAATCAGCCAAATTCCAGATTTCTCCAGGCATAAAGGAGACAGTTGTTTCTATTATGACACCTTTCACCACCACCCTTAGCCCAAGCACCACAAGTCATAAGTTACTAATGTCCAGCTCTTTTTTTTGGGGGGGGGGGTGTCACAATTTTTACTATTCATCTGATTAGCAGCTTTTTGATGTACCCATGTGGCTCATATCTCAGGGATGGCTTGGGCTTTTTTTGTTTTGTTTTTGTTTTTTTATTATACATGCATGTGGGGTACAGCATTGATTTTCAATAATTGTATAGAATGTGTGATGGTTAGATCAGTATAGTTGGATGACTGGATAAGGAAACTGTGAAATATATACACAATGGAATTCTACTCAGCCATGAAAAAGAAAGAAATTCTACCATTTGCAGCAATGTGGATAAGCCTGGAGAAAATTATTCTAAGTGGAACAGCCCAGGTACAGAAAGAGAAATACTGCGTGTTCTCACTCATAACTGGGAGCTGAATCCATAAATAAACAAATGAACAATAAAGAGAGACAGAGAGAAAGAAAGAAAGAAAGAAACAACAATCACAGTAATATGTTGAACTTTAAGAAAACTAGAGGTGGAAAAGGGGAGGGGAGGGGAAGATTGTGGGGGCCTAATGAGGAATTGGTCAACAGACACAAAGAATGATTGCACCTTGTAATGATGAATAAGCTAACTACCCTGATCTGACCAGCACAGGCTCTGTGAGTCTGACTTGGATCTCGTCCTTCTCTCTTCCAACTCCACATGCTTCCGTAGCCAATCCTTGGCTTCTGGATCACAGACCTGCTCCCGAACAGGGCAAGGGCTCAATGTCCTGCTCGTGCCTGTGTCTGAGGGGGCTGTGTGACATCTCTTGGCAGAAGCCCCAGAGATGTCTGCCACATGCCGAGCTGGTGTAGTCACTTAGCATTTCTGGGACAAGTTTATGTGAATTCTTACGGGTCATTTCACCCACCCCCAGTCCTGTGGGTCACGATTACTCTCCCTTGTGCTGCAGTGAGGAAGAGAGGAAATACCCCGGCTGCTGCAGGGCCAAGATTAGACCCAGTGCCTGACTCTTGCTCCCGACATGCATGTGCACGCTGAGTGTCTGTATGCCATGCATCCTGAGTGTATGCAACCTGGCACTCTCCATACATCCTGTGTACATATAACCTGGTGCCAAATCCTCAAGACAACTCTGACAGAGCTGCATTATCGTCCCCATTTTACAGAGCAGGAAACCAAGGCTCAGAATAGTTGGAAATGTGTTTGTGACAGAGCTGTGGCCCGCACCCAGGGCTATCCATCTGTGCTGCTAACTCCCACCAGGAGCTGCAAGGTGCATCCCACGGGCATGGGGGTGGAGGGCCCAGGCAGCTGCAGAGCATGTGTCTCAGGGGCTTGAGCCAGGGTCATTCAGTTCCATCTCCTGAGTGCATAGTAGCCTCCTCCACATACTCCAGATCCTGTGCTAGGTACAGCTAGGGAAAAAGTTTGTCATACTGTTCCCAGCTTATGAGAAACCTGTAGCCCCAAAGAGCAAACGTCACACATTCCCAATAAGCAAGATGTGCCCACAAGGGAGCAAGAGCTCATCTTTCTGGGGGTTGTGAAGAAAGGCTTCATGACAGAGAGGGAACTGGAGGTGGGCTTTGCAAAAGGAGACTTAGATGGCAGAGATGGGGGGCCTGGGGCAGGCAGATGGTGCATTCAATGCTACAGGGACCAGATGCAATTCAGGGTGTGCCTTTCCCACTTTCTCTCCCACCTGGATGGCCCAGCCCTGAACAGAACCTCCTGGTCCATCCCCTGACTTGACAAATGGCCTCTCCATGGCTCCTCTGTTGACCGGAGAAGGTTGTAGGCAACGCAGGCTCAGCTTCTGATGGGTTGTCAATTCCTGTGGATTCCACCCAGGTATCTTCCTTCACTCACCCCTTCCTTTTTCTCATTGTGGACCCATCCTGGGTGAAACTCTAATTATTCTTGCCAAAATCAATGCATCTGGTCAACGAGTCATGCCCCCAGGGACTTCTCCGCAGCTATGGGCGGAGTCACCTCAATAAACCTTGGCACCTCTGACAGACGCCTTAGCAAACTCGACTTCCTGCTGTTTGGCCCACATGCATTCCAAGTTTGCAGCGGGCCTTCCTGCCCACCTCCTCTTGTTGACATACCTGTCTGTCCTTAAGGAACTTCTCTCAAGTGGTTTGCTCCCCATGCATAGTTCCAGTGTGCTTCTCTGGCCCTTTCCACACTGCACCTGGCAGTATCATTTTGTGGAGATGTCTGTCTCCCTGAAGTGGCTGCATGTGCCTGGACCAGTCCCAGGAGGGTGGGTACTCAGGATGTCTGCTGAATCTATTATAATCATAGTCCCTGCAATGCAGCCCCATGCTGAGGGAAGGCAGTAGGAGACCCATCACGCATAAATTAACTGGTGTCTTTTCTGTGGGAGAAGAAACAATTCAGCAAGGACAGGGACCTGCTCAAGTCCGGCTTGGTGTCCTCTGCAATACGATGAAGTTCTGTATGTTTCCTGGAGAGACAGTGTGGCATATTAAGGAAATAAGAGCCAGATTTGTCATTTCCTAGCTCTGTGACATTGGGAGAGTTAATCTCCCATGCCTCAGTTTCCCCATATGGAACATGGCAGGAGAATAATACCAACCTCTTTGGTTTGCTTTGAGGACTAAATGAGTTAATATTTGTAGTTGACACATCAAAAATCACCAATAGATGTTTATTATTTTAAGTCTATTATTACTAATAGCCTGTGCCCCCTCCTAAAAGGCAAAAGAAACACATCTTAAAACGAGGGAGGCCTGAGACGACCCTAGTGGTGGGGGCTATTCAGTGAGTTGCTGGTAATTGACCTTCCTGTCAAATGCAGTAAGACTGACCCTCAGAGGATTCAGATAGGAGATAAGATAATGAGGGACTTCAGACTGCAGTCCTGACAGAAGGATTCCAAATACCACCACTAATCATACCTTAGGTTTTCACAGTGTTTTCCTCTGACATTGCCCCAGAAATATGAGGCCTCTGGCAGTCAGCCCTGGCACTCTGCCTCTCTCTTCTTTACTGTGCGACGTCATGCTTCAAGGAAGCTTCTTTCTGAAATAGGACAGGGACCCACCTGATACTCACCTTCCTGAAATCGACAGGAAGTCTGAAACCCAAAGAGGCAAACCATGGCTGCTGGGTTTTGAGGTAATATGAGTCACAGCCCGGAACATCTCAGAGGACTCTGTTCCACCCATGACCCTAGAATGAGTTGACCCTTCCTGAGGACAGACCCGTAGACCTCCCCTCCGCACCTCCCAGCGCCTAAGCGCTTCATCCCCCAGGGGAGGCTGTCCACTTCTTTTAGGGCGGGGCTCTGGACTAATGCCCCCCAGTTCCCAACTCCTTAGGTTTTGTGCTAACCTAATTTGTCTCCTACGTAAATAGCACAGTCTCCCCAGGTGACATCCAGCTGCTAGGTTTGGGTGCCCAAGGTGCTTGTGGTGATAGGTCAGCCTTTGCCTGATTTAGAAAGTTTTCCTGCTGGCCAGGTCATGGTCTGCTAAAATTCCTGCACAGTCAGTGCCAAGTCAGGGTAAGAGCTGGCATCTGGGCAGAGACATCCAGCCTCCTGAGTATTCCCCTCACCACCTGACCTCCCATTCCCGGGCAGGCATTTCCTGAGCAGGGTTTCTGTGCAGGTCAGTCTTTGCAATATGCAAATTTCTTGTGACCAAGCCTATGGCCCCCCAGGGAGGCAGGAAGTACCGTTGGAAACTTCTGAGCACGCAGAATACAGGCTGGGAGACCGGCTCTGAGGTTTTTGCTCCAAGTACGTGAAGGGTGTTTATGTGGCTGTGCTTGGAGAAGACAGGGCACTGCTGGGTGGGGGCAGGGCGGGTAGTGTGCAGAGCTAGGCAATGGGAGTGGCCTATGGGACAGAAAAGGACCAAGAGGACCGGAGATGGGGGGGAGTCTGCAAAGCCAGGCATTTCAATATTCAGTTTGAGGAGGTAGAGGTGACTGAGAACACAGTCTCTAAAGTTCTAGAGAGGTCTGGGCCTTTTCTGTTTTTGGAGGCTCACTGGATTAAAAAAGAAAAACAACAAAAAGAAATATCCAAATAGGGTAGCAAATATTATGATGTATTTTAAATGTTTATTTTCACCAATTCATAGTTTCAAACACACACACGCACTGACTATATGAAGAAACTCATTTGGAGATAATGTCAAGGGCCCTTTGTCCTGTGAGTCTTGAGCCCGTGGTCCTCCCGGTTTTGGTGTGGCCCAGCCCTGCCTGAGACACCCTCTAGCAGGTACAGGGAGGGAGCCGGAGGGCCTGGCATTCCAGGCCATTAAACAAAAAGTCCATAACTTCTTTCTTGGAAGACACCTGGATCCACCTGATCCTCCTGGTGAGGGTGAGGGACTGAACCCCCAGGTATGCGGGTGTCTGGGCTTGCCCCCTGCTGTCTGTGTTCTGCGGAGTACCCACCTCAACAGGGAGGCAGGCTGTGGGCCCCCAGGGAGACCGTCTCTGGCTCTCTGTCGGGTCCCCAGCAAGTGCAGCAGGCATTTCTGGGAAACTCCTGACAGGGTCTCTTTGACTTCTTGTCCAGAATGGTATGCAGTGACATCAGGCCCAGGCTGGGCCCACGTGGGGGAAGAGATCAGCTTTTCTATGGCCTAGCCCACGCTGCCCTTGTGACCAGCTGCCAGGGAGCCCAGGACCCTCCTTCACTTTTCTGTGGGTGAGCATCACAGCAGTGCTCGCCTGGGGTGAGGAAGGAACAGCTCTCTCCACAGACGTGCCGCTGGCTCTGTGTCCCTTCCTCTGGCAGGGACTCCTTCTTCCACCAACCTGTCGTCGGGCTCCTCTGAGCCCTTTTCTTGACCAGGCCTCATCTTTGCCTGCTAAGCCCAGTTCAGCAGCAACCAGCCACCACTAGTGCCATTGCTACCTAATTAATCTCCCCTTAGTGGCCGTCCACCCACTGATTCCCTACCTTGCCTGTTGGCTGTCGATCCCAGCTGCCTCTCCTGCAGTCGAGCTGAGTCCTGACTCTCCCCCACAGCAAGAGTCTTAAGAAAAGTCTTCTTTTCCTGTTTAACTCCATCTCGTGTGATTTTTTTCCTGGTGCCTACACATGCACACACACAGACTCTTTCTTTTTTTTTTTTTCCTTTTTGTCTTTTTTTGTGACCAGCAACAGGATTGCAACCCTCGGTGTCACGCCCGCACTGCGCTCAACCAGTGAGCGGACCGGTCTCTAGATGGGATCCGAACCCTCGGCGGGAGCGCCGCTGTGCTCCCAAGTGCCGCACTCTACCGAGTGCGCCCCCAGGCCGGCCCCACACACAGACTCTTTCTTTTTTTTTTTTCCTTTTTGTCTTTTTTTGTGACCAGCAACAGGATTGCAACCCTCGGTGTCACGCCCGCACTGCGCTCAACCAGTGAGCGGACCGGTCTCTAGATGGGATCCGAACCCTCGGCGGGAGCGCCGCTGTGCTCCCAAGTGCCGCACTCTACCGAGTGCGCCACCAGGCCGGCCCCACACACAGACTCTTAACATGGATTCTTAACATGCCCCCTGGTTCCACCAGCTCATCTCATTCTCCTGCTCTCAGAAAAGCTGCCTGCCTGGAAAGGACGTTCGGGTCTGGGAAGGAGAAAGCATCTGTCACACCCAGCCATGGGAGCTTCTATCAGCTGATCACTGTCCCTGGGACGGGGGAGTGACCACGATGCCCACCTTTGCTCTTTTGTGTGTCAGGTCCATGCCCAGCAGACCCTGGGAAGAAGACCCACTGCTGCTTGGGCTGGGGAGAGGAGGAGGGGCCAGGGGGCCAGGAGTGGGATGCACACCGGGGTGTCTCCCTTCTCTAGGCCCTTCTTTGCTTCCATCCCTTGAAAAGGGCTGTTCTAACCTCGGTTCCTGCAGAAGCTGCTCTGTCATTAGAGGCGTTTCTCAGCATATCTATTTTGGAGCTGCAGCTGGTAGCTTCTCAGAATAAACAGAGCTGTGATATTGGGATAAAAGAAGGAAGGAATACCATCTCCTCTCTGTGCCCTCCTGCTTCCCAGTGTTTTCCAGCCTGCACCTCCCTCTTCCCGCAGGCCTTGCCCTGGGAGCCCTCCCTCCGCACCCCACCCCGCAGCTCTTCTACCCTCTCGTGATCACAGGATCCCTTCGCAGGCATGCAGGGGGACTCTGCTATGGCCAGGCCCTGTGCTAGGCTTGGGGACTCCAGGGACTTCTACCTGCCAAGAGCTGAATGCCAAGCAACACAGGAGTTCGTATATTAAGAACTCCGAGTATGTGAGAGCTAGCCCAGCCGCCTCCTGCTTAGATGGGGCAGCTGAGGTCCCGCTGGGGATGCGCCACGCTCAGGATCTCAGAGCTCCTGGGCGTTAAGGCAGAAGCTGTGACAGCCTGACGGTGCGGTTTTCCTTGTGCCTTACTACGTCATTATCAGCACGGCAACGTTACACTGAAATCATTCAAATGGGAGCTTGAGGCTGCAGGGTTCGGACAGAGAAATTGGACTATTGCTTGCCTTGGACACATCAGATGCGTGGTGCTGGTGATCAGGGATGCTTTCCCAATTCCTGGGGGTGGGAGGGCCTGGTCATTAAGGAGCAAAGGAAGAGACTCATGTGTGTGGCCACATTCAAGGCCGAGTGGCCAGTCATCCTTCTTTGAACCTTCTACCACTGGTGGGTCACAGAGCCTCTCCCCTCTGGTCTAGTCAATCCAGTGCCGTCCCATTGCTGCCCTCACCCTCTTTCTCTGCTCCCCTTTCCTGTGCTTGACGTGAGATGTTCCTGGGTCCACCCGCTGCCAGTCCTATCTTGACCAGCCTGCTGTGCAGCAGGCCCACACGAGGGTGACGAGCAACGCAGAACGCTGGAGGTAGCGGTCCTCGGAGCAGCCCTCTCCCCCTGGCCACACGCTCAGCCTCATCCCGCCCCACGGTCTGGCTTCTCAGCCTGTGCGTCGCACCTGCCCAGCTCCTCCGTTACCTGAAAGCAACTCTGGGCAAAGAGGGTGATCCGAGACACCTGCAGTGACTTTCCTCTCTTGCTTTTATTTTATTTTTTAAGATGAAACTGTGGTGAGACTCTCTGGTTAGTCTTTAGAAACTCAGGGAATGGCTCCGTGTCAGAGCTGCGGACCTGGGGGTGGGTGAGGACCTGAGTTTGCAGGAGCCACCTCTCCCATGGCTGAGAGCTGCAGGTGTGAATGCCAAGGTCAGGCACTGGGGGGAGGACCTTGGCTCTTCCAAGCACACCAAGAGGGGGTGTAGGGTTAAGGGTGTGGGTTGTGAACTCACGTCAACTTGGGGGTATGTCTCAGCTTCACCATTTCTTAGTCCTGTGACCTTAGGCTGGTTATTTAGCATCTCTGAGATTCCGTTTCCTCATCTTTAATATGGGCATGTTAAAAACATCTATTTTAAAGAACAATATCTATTTTAAGTTCATTTCTAAATTCAACACATAATTTATTGAGTACCTCCTCTGCACCAAGCACTGGTCTAGGTGAAAGCATACAGCCTAGGAAGGACTGATTGGCACCTGTCCTAGGGACACTCATGTGTTCTGCTGGGGGGGACAGGAGGTTCTGTGGGTTACAAAAGAAAGTGCATTGCTTAACACCACACCTGACACATAAGGCTCGATAAATGGTGGCTGTTATTGTTATTATATAACAATGGAAATGTGGTATAAGTGGTCAGAGAACCAGAAAAAGTGTTTTCATTTGATAAAATGTTCAGCTTCTTCTTCAAAGTCATAGCTGTCTCTTGGTTAAGGGGATTGCACTAGTCAGGGTTCCCCAGAGAAACAGAACCAACAGGGTGTGTATGTACATATAGAAAGAGACTCATCCTGAGGAATTGGCTCATGTGATTGTGGGGGCTGGCAATTCCCAGGATCTGCAGTCAGCATCTGGAGACCCGGCAGAGTTGGTGGTGTAAGTTGCAGCCTGAAAGGTGGCAGACTTGGGACCCAGGAAGAGCTGATGCTTCAGCTTGATTCTGAAGGTAGGAAAAAGCCAGCGTCCCAGCTGGAGGACCCTTAGGCAGGAGGAGTTCTCTCCTAGTGATGTAGGTTCAGCCTTTTGTTCTATTCTGGTTTTCAACTTATTGGATGAGGCCCCTGTGCATTAGAGAGAACAATCTGCTTTACTCAGTCTACAGATTCAAATGCTAATCTCATCTGAAGAGACCCTCACAGATCCACCCAGGATAATGCTTAACCAAACATTTGGGCACCCCATGGCCCAGTCAATTTGACTCAGAAAATTAACCATCTTGGGAAGCAATGGTCAGAGGATGTGGTAGCTGAGAAAGCCCTCGGAGGAGAGCTAAAGACGCTTGGGTTGTGCCTGTCCTGAAGGAGAGGGTATCCCCGGCTGCAGCTGGGACTAAGGATACAAACTCGTGGTCCTGGGCTTGACCCAATCCAAAGACATGTTTTTGTTAGTTTACACTATTTTTTTTGTAAGTTTATGCCAACATTTAAAATTAGAAATTTCACATTAAAAATCCAAATTTCTAGCTTCTAATAAAAAGCTAGAAGAAGTGGGCATATGGAGGCCAGGCATCTATGCTCACAAGGCAACGCTCACCCAAATCCAAGCCGGGGCTGCCCCTTAGTCAATCAGCTTAGCCCCTCCACCCCTGCCTGGCTGGCTTTGCTCAGGCATGCCACCACTGTCCCCGCTTTAGGAGAAAAGACAGCTGGCCTGAAAACGTGAGCCCATGCCAACAGAGCAATAGTATCTCTGCAGGAGCAGCAGAGAAAGGCAGCCTGAGACTGCATTCAAAGCTCACATCCTGCACCTAACTCCCTAGTCCCCTCACAAGTTTCTCCCACAAGCTGCTGTCTGAAGGGTCCCCTGTGACCATAAGTCCTTCTGTAGCTCTTTGCCTTGGGACGGGCATTGGGTGGTGGTGGGAAGACCCTGTTCCCTCCAACTAGGGAATGGCCAAAGAACTGGAGAAAACTGGACTCAGGCAGGTGGCTGGGATCAGACCAGCAGCTCCATGTTTTCTAAGTTTGTACCAACATTTAAATATCAGAGATTTCACATTAAAACTCTCATGAGAAACTGGAAGTGGTCATATGAAGGTCAGGTGACTTTTCAGGCTCCTTCAGGCTTGAAGCAGGAGAGACCCTGAGATGGGCCTTGGGATGGAATCTTCTAGAGCCACAGAATAGTGATAAACATGCCTCTCGATGCCTGAGGTGCAGTGAAGGGACCGGGTGTCTAGGTGGGAGAAGAAAAACCTCTCAGAGCCCAAAGCTGCTGCTTTTAAAAAGCTGAAGGGATGTCCTATTGAAGAGGGACTGAATTGATTCTGTATGTCCCCAGAGGTCAGAAGGCCAACCAGGACTGCAAGAAGGCAGATTAGTAGACAGTTTGCTGCAGAATTTTCTAGCAAGGAGAGCTCCTGGGAAGCAGAAATACCCGGCACGTAAGGCAGTGAAGTGAAGCCTGCGGCTGCAGCAGAAGCTGCACAGAGCCCACCTGCTAGCTGGGAGGTTGCTGGACTGGGGGCTCCAAACCTACTTTGTGTGTGGTATGTGCAGACAGTGAAAATGTTTGCGTGGCACACAAGAGGTAGACTGCAGGGGATTTGAAACCCAGAGGGGACTGTGGTTTAAGTCCAGAGGCTCAGACCACAGCAGGCCTGTTTCGAGGGTATCGGGTTTGTTCAGGCATGGTAAGATATGCAGACGCTGAAATGATCATGATGAAGGAAGAGGTTTACACTCACAGATCCCTAGAAACAAGAGTTTCAGCCTGCCACGCAGGGCCACAGGGAAAGCACTGGGAGGGTCAGGAATCAGAGGGACAAGGGGTAATGTGAGCAGGAGTCTGTACGTGGCTTCTGTGAGAAGGAGCAGGCTGGCAGGGTGAGCAGGCTGAAGACTGACTAATGTAAATAATGTCAGGGGTTCTGGGGCATAGGGGCTTGCCCCTTGTTGTCTTGTACTTGGCCCTGGGGAGATTAGGGCAAGTGGATAGTGACCCCAGTGTGATAAAAGAGGTGGCGGGTGTGGGCTCTGGATTAATTGGTTTGCATTTGAAAGACAAGCCTTCAGGGACTGGCCAGCCCTGGGAGGAACAGTTCCTCCAGGCACGGCCCCCATGTGCAGAAACTAGGGAGTATGGTTAGCACCAGGCCCTTCTCACAGGTTCTAAGGGCTGGGGGATGTTCTCCACATGCACCAGGAGGAAGTGCTGGACTGGGTGATGTCTGTTCTCTTCCAGCCCTGAGATGCTGTAAATTTAACTGCACAGTGAGCTGGAAGTGACCTGTGAGTCCAGCCTTATGCCCTCTTTAAACGGAGGGGACCTGAGCCCAAAGAGAGGAACCACTTGATCAAAGTCTCCTGGTTGATTGCAGAGCAGGGCCTGGAACTCCGTGCTTTTCTGCAGCTCCATGAGGTTGGAGGGGCTGGAGGGGGCAGGCACAGGGTCTTTATCCACAAGTCCACCAATGCTAGGGTAATGTAGACTCGGAAATGCCTCCAGCCTGCAGTGTCAGGGGCTCCCACAGACCAGTGAGGCTCTCCTGATTCCCCCTACCCTGTCTGGGACATGTACGGACTCTTAGCACACAAGGTCTTCAAACCTGGATACAGCCTGGGATGAGGAGGTCTCAATCCATCCCAGCTATGCCCAGATCCACGTGTCTGACATGGGCCTCTGATTTTCCTTCTCTGGCATCAGCCAACCGTCCTCCCATCTTTCCCAACGTGCTACATCACCATTCAGTCCTGTCGTGTTCTGATCATCTGGGCAACCGTTGCACCGCAGAGGCCATGGTGGGCAGGAAGGGTGAGAGACTGTGGAGGTCATGCGCTACTAGGTAGACAAGGGCTGGGAACCAAAACCCTCCTGGGGCTGGGTCCTTCCTCCGCCCGCGGGCCTCTCCTTCGGGGGCCTCTCTTCCTCCCCAGCCATGCACCGGTGAGCCCCGCTATTAGTGAGATGTGCACTGTGTCTGTTCCCGTCAGGGTGAAAGTTTTGCCCATATGGCCTGTTTGTTCTCAAAGGGCTGTGGGCTGCAGCAGTAGTGGGCAGGGCAGCCTGTGTTCTGGATTCTTCATTCCCCTCACCTGGCGCACAGCCAGGCAATTAGGCACTTGACAAGTGATGGCGACATTGACAGCCGAGAATAGAACCCAAGAGTGGGAGGTTAGGCTGCTCAGCTGGTGCTGAGGGGACACAGGGGGTTGTGGTTGCCACCTCAGCTCAGGAGGAGCAGGGACCAGAGTTCAGAATGCCAGAGCATCAGGCAGGAGCCATGCACGTGGGCCTAAGACCCTGGGAGGAGGTCCAGGGGAGCGTGACCTTCTCAGTCACTTCAGGTCTAAAGTCCTGAGAACCCGAGACCTAGAGCCAGAGAGCAGAGAGTTGAAGGCGGGCTCAGGCCAGGCAAACCTGGGCAGGACCAATGGGCTTGGCTGCCCCCACAGTGCTGTTCCTGGGGGGCCAGTGGCCTTTGGAGTTTTCTGGTCACCATTGCTTGTGTCAGCAGATCTCATCCAAACTGATTCCTGTGGGCTTCTGGAGGCTGGGGTTAAAATGTGGGTGAGTAGCAGGTGGTGCTGGGCTGGAATACCCTGTGAACCCCCCCCCAAACCTCATGTTGCTCCACAGTCCTGGGTTCAGAACCAGAGCCTGGCTGGGCACAGTGGGCCCAGGAGGGTGCAGCTCATACCTGGCTCCAGAGGCAGAGCTGGCACCTGTGGGCAGAAGTCATAGAACTCCCAACACTTCACAGAGAAGACTGTCTTGTACTGAAAATGGTTGAGACATAGAGTGGGTGGGTAGTTTTTGACTAAACAGGTCCCTGTCATTGAAATATTTATGCAGATGTTTGAAAGAACCAGAGGAACTTGATCTGTGATGGTGACCAGCCCTTGGCGTTGGGGATTTGTAGTTTACCGAGTACGTTACGTGCCTTATTTTTGTTAATCTGCATGACAGTTCTAGGAAAGATAGCAGTAACATGCCCAGCTTTTGTGACAGATGCACTGAGGTTCAGGGAGGTGACAGGATTTATCCCAGATGAGTTGACGGGGCCAGACCTCCAGAAATGTGCTTCTCCCGTGCCCAGTGTGATAGGAACTTGGCTCACCTGGAACCCTCCTTTGGCTGCAGTTGGGAGGCCTCAGTTCTAGTCCTGCTCTGCCTCCTACGAAGTGTGGGTCTGCGCCCTTTCTGAGCCAGTGTCTCCTGTGAGCAGTCACACACACTGAATGTCAGAGGTGAGGGTATTTTTACAGAAGGCTGCAGTTAGAATGTAGCCTCCGTTTCGGGGCAGGCAAACCCATCGGCTTGTTCTGGAAGAGGCCTCTCCCAAGAGGGCAGTTCGCTGTGGGCAGGGCAGGGCAAAGAGTAAAGAGGTGTTGGGTGCAGGTGGAGAAGTTTCTACAAAACATAGACCTCTTCCTCTGTTTAACTCTGTACCTGGGTCATCTGCACAGTAAGATAGGGATCACCTGCACCCTGGCACCCACCGGGGCATTTACTTTGGGAAGATGGGCCTCCTGTTTACAAAATTGGTCATCCCCCCCCCCCATATCCATCTCCCAGTATCTTATTTCTTTCCTTTCTAACTACTTTTGTCTCTTTCACAGCTTTCTCCTCGGTTCTCTGGTTTCTCCCTCAACAACCGTGTTCTCTCCTTGTGGCTAATGATTTTAGCTCCCAGAATTTTAGATCCAAACAGGCACTTCGGGAAGCATCTAATCCAGTTCAGTGGTGTTAACCTTGGGCTTTAATGGGAATCCAGGGCTGCTGCTAGGTGTTCGGGGGGAGGTTCTGCAAACATTGAAGCATTTTTCAGCCAAACCATGAACAATTAAACTGCTTCAGAGACTGGGCTATCACTCAACAGTTTGAAATATTCACACTCAAGACTGTTGGAAAAATATTCCTCTCACCTGATCCCCTCACTTTTTTTTAGATTAAAAAAAACTGAAGTCCAGACACATGAGGTGTCTTGTCCAAGTTGTCTGAGTATCTTTCTGGGATTTAAGTTGGATGTGACTCAAAAGAATGTAAAATCTTATACTGTGTGTGTGTGAGTTATCCTGAAAATTCTCTCCTGCAATAGAAGGAGACAAGAAGATCTTAGTTCCTTTCGGGGCCCCTGAAAACCTGGATGTGGCCATTCCCCCCACCTCCCACCCCGGCAGCATCTCTCTGGGGAGGGCAGCCAGCACACGGTTGCCCCGGCCTGCTGTGCTCTCTCTCCCCCTGCCTCGTGTCTGCGGTGAGGCTGTGCAGCAGTGGGTTACTGTTCTTTTTTCTGACTTCCTGTGTGCTTTGGAAACCTCAATGAAAGAAGGGCTAAGGAACAAAAGGCCTGGGGACCGTTACGCCAACATAAACTTATACCGACCTGAGGGGAGCTGGATTCGTGATTTTTATAGAGATAAAACCCAGGATTCCGACCCTATTCCCAACTTGGCTGCATAGGGAATCTACGTGCTTTAGGGGTTGGAAGTAGATGATGGGATCCCGGTTATTTTCAGGCTTGGGTCAACTGTATCTACAGAGGTATCCACAGAGATTCTTTAGAAGCATATATCATTGAAAACAAGCTGACAGTAAAAGGGAAAACTTATTTTCCTCTCTCCCACCCCTGTTTTCTCTATTTCTTCTCAGTTTGCAACTTATTGTAACCACGGAAGCACATTTGTGGAGAGAACATGCATATAATCTTTGGAGTTCTTGTATTACTTAAATTGAATATGACTAAGTAATCTCCTTATTAACGACTTTTGAGGACAGACGAGAATTAGTTTATGAGGGCAGCTCTGTACCTGCTTAAGAAGGGCACCTGTGGGAAAACATCACGCTTTCTTTTTTGGCCAGTACATCACTGAACCTTCTGTCCCCCGTTCTGAGGACCTTGCTACTCAACTTGTGATCCGTGGGATACTCCAAAGGCCGGTGTTTTCCCCGCTCAGCCCTGGCTACCTGGCTCTAAGTTTGTTGCCTGCTTTGGGTCCGTGAGACCTTTTTCTTTCATAGCTCTTTTAAAAAGATAACAGTAATCTTGCTACCTTTCATGCTCAGGAAACTTTCATTTGGGTTTTCCCTTTGTATTTTATTTTATTTCTCTAACCAAGGAAGAAAACTTCTGCCCCAGTTTGAGTAGTTCCCCCAATTTACTGAGCTCCAAATAGTTGAAACAACCTGTTTCTTCTCTTTCTGCCTATTTCGCAGTAAAGTTCTTGGGTAACAAGAAACTAAAACAGAAACTACTACCATACTCTGAAATGAGAGGCTCAGAGACACCCAAGAAGGGCCCGCATTTAAGAATTGTAACTTGCCAGGATCTGTGGCTATACCATATGTTTATGAAATATTGCCCTGCTAGGGAGGCCTGCAGCTGGGGTGTGGGAGACCTGGGCTCCAGCTGAGAGACCACACATTTTAGTCTCTCTCAAACTCAGTTGTCACCAGTGAGTAAGAGCCAAGCCAGCACCTCCTCACCCTCACCTGGCAGGTATCACCATCACCTGGGAGGTTGGGGGGTGTGGAAACAGGGAGATGTTGGTGACAGGAGACAAAGTTTCAGTTATGTAGCATGGATAAGCGCCAGAGATGTAACACACAGCACAAGAACCATAGTTGATAAGAATGTATTGTATACTTGAAATCTGCTGTGAGACTAGATCTTACCACATACGCGCACAAATGGGTAAAACTGTGCAGAGGCGGGTGTGTTCACCAGCTCAGCTGTAACACTCAGCTCACTGCATATGTGTATAACAGGACCTCATCTGTGCGCCTTAAGTATGTACAATCTCAACTAGATTTTTTTAAAAAAGGATCACCTGGGATGTTATTAAAAAATACAGAAGGCTGAGCGCCATCCCCAGAGGTCTCCATTCAGTAGCCTGGGACTAAGGTTTGGAGATAATGCACGTACCTGTGTATATACATTTCAGTGATGTCAGTGTGCGTGTAGACGGGGTGGAGAGCCCAAGGGACCAAGTGCTGTTTGAGGTTGTGTTTTTGTTCTGACAGTAATTTTCCTCACCATTAGAATCCAGAGCCCCAAAGGACATTACCCTGGGGTGTCTATAGGGTGGGGAGGACAAGCTGGGTCCCTGGGTCACTGCCAGGTTCTCCCTTACTGCAGGGTGTGGTGGCAAAGAGCCCACACCTGGAGTCCCTTCTGACTCCACTTGACTCAGTTCTGCTCTCTGCTTGCTCTGTGACCTTGGGAAGTTTCTCTGCCTGGTCTCATTTGTGCTGTCCATGAGATGGGGGGCGATAGTCCCCGTTTCCAGATTGTTGTTAGGATTGACGGGCTCATGCTGCCTGTGAATTGCTGGCCCAGGGCTCAGCTAGGGAAGCTGCACGTTACCTGCTGTGATGTCTCATAAATGAGCCCTGTGGCAGCCATGGGGGCATGGAGGGAGGAGGGGACATGTGCTCCATCTCAGGGCTGGGATCACAGCGTGGCAGAGAACCCCCAGGCATTGCCGGACACTCTGGGCTCGTGGAGGACTCTCTAGAGCTAGAACTTTCTGTAGCCCCAGGCTTCTCTTGCAGATCTCATTGAGATGTCTCTTTATCCTATTTACCTCCAATCCTGATTGTGGATAGGATCCAGAAATCTAGATTCTGGGAACCTTTTTGCTCTCTCGTCTAGCTTTGTGGTAAGAAGATCGGCCACTCTCTGTGGGCCGCGTGGAGAATACAGAAAATAAGACTGTCTCGGAGAAGGAGCTGAAGGCAGATGTGCAAGAAAGAGATTCAGCTTTTATCCTAGTGCAATAGACTTTCCATAGTTTTTAATGTATTTAACCAATAGAATAGTAAGAGAACTTAAGATCTTTTAACTGCGTGTAATTCTAAATGTAAATGTGGGTTTTTTTTTTTTTTTTTGTCTTTTTCCGTGTCCGGCAACGGATCGCAACCCTCAGTGTCGCCCCCGTACCGGACCGGGACCAGCAACGGGATCGCAACCCTCGGTGTTGCTCCCGCGCCTCGCTCAGCCAGTGAGCGGGAACCGGTCTGTATGTGGGATCCGAACCCTCGGGCGGGAGCGCCGCCACGCTTCCCAAGCGGCGCACTATCCAGTGTGCCACTGGGCCGGCCCCTGTAGATATGTTTTTAAGTAGTTATAATCAGTATGTAAATTCCATTCCCTGTCACTTAACATTTTTATGTAAATCTTTTCATGTACTAGTAGTCATATTTTAATCATAGTTTATCATTATTGATATTGCTTAGATTTCCCTGAGCATTTTGTTTTGATAATCATGATTTCAGTATTATAAATAGCATAGCTTTGAACAACTTTGTGCAAATGATCCATACCTGTCGCCTAAAACACGTGGGGTATGTTTCCCAAAGTTGGATGACCAGGTCAACACGTGTGAGTAATTTCATATTTAACTAGCATGCTTTTCAGAAAGCCAGTTCTGAGTTAATTGGCAATTGTACCAGTTTCATGTCAAGCCCATCAACCTAAGATTTTATTATTATTTTTTTCTAGGTATCTTAGCTTGTTCGTAGTGGCTCCTCAATGTGGTTTTCATTAGCATTTTTAACTGCTGATGATTTTTCCGTCAATTTTTAATTTTCCCAAGTCTTTTCACACACAGGTGGTATCCTGTTTGCTTGAAGGGGCATCTAAATTGTTGTTTTATCTGATAATGCATTAAAATGAAAGCTGATCAGGGCTGGCTGGTTAGCTCAGTTGGCTAGGGCGTGGTGCTGATAACACTGAGGTCCAGGGTTCAATCCTTGTACTGGCCAGCCACAAAAAAAAAAAAAAAAAAAAGCTGATTGCTGCAGTGTACAGATTGAGGGATCATTGTGTTTTACAATTTTCATATCTCTTTACATAAAGCAAAATTTTAGTTTATCCTGAATTTGCAAAGAGTGGCAAATTGGGGGCTGGCCGGTGGAGAAGCCTTTCAAGAGGATGTTTTTGTTGATTTTAAGGTGGTGACAGATGAGGGGACAACACCTGTACTGTTAGACATGGTTAAAAAAAGAGAAATACTTGAGTTTTATTTTTATCACCAATTTTTTTTTCTGTTTACTGACTGTATCATAAAATATACCCCAGCAAAACCCCACACATCCATCAGTATGCCCAAATTAACATATCGCAAGCCAGCACTCCTTTCCATTCTGCACGGCCAGACACGAAGCAGCTTCCGAGTGAGAAGTTTTTGTTTGAGCAGAATTCTGGGGCCACATCAGCAAAGCAGGTTCACCTGGGCTGTCCTCTCTGGCATGGAAATGAACTTGATGTGTGAAGACAAAGGTCAGAGCAGTGGGCTTGCTGGTGGACGTGGGCTATGGACTGCGCTCTTAGGGTTAAGATGGGAAGTCTGAGTTCTGGTCCTGCCTCTGCCATTAAAGAAAGTGGACCTTAGGCAAGTCCCTCAGTCACTTTCCCTCATCCTCAAAGTGGGAGAGACACCTGCCTTGGGCAGGTAGCAAGGGTACAAGCACTATAAGGGACCCTCGGTGTGTGGTTTACAAATACTATGTAAAGGTCTTCTTCCTTCCTCTGTCGGCTACGTTCTTCTTTAAACCTTGACTTGAATGAAGGAGTGGGGTCCACCCTTTACATGGCAGACAACTGTGGATTGAATGTCCCACCAAAGTTCATTGAGACCTAACTGCCGCCATGACAGTGTTAAGAGAGTGGGACATCCTATTATAGTAACCGAAAGGTGGGACCTTTAGGAGGTGATTAGATTATGAGGACCGTGCCCTAGTAAATGCACTGATCCATCGATGGTTCAGTGGTGGTCATGGGCATAGTTGTGATGGCTTTAAAAGGGGAGCAGCTGAGAAGCTTAGCTCCCTCTAACTCAGCCATTTTTGTCACGTGAGACCCCATGTCATTGTAGTGTCACTAAGAAGAACAAAGCTCTCACTGGATGTTTTCCCTGGACTTTGGACTTCCCAGCCTCCAAAACTGTAAGCAATAAATATTGCTTCTTTACAAATTACCCAAGTTCAGTATTTCTGTTACAAGAAGCAGAAACAAACCCTTGAGCTTGGTGTTACAACACTGCACTCTAACCACCTGAGCTAACTAGTCAGCCCTGAGAGCATGATTTTAAGTGCAGAAGTTGGAGGAACATTTAGTTTGGAATGAAAGATGACAAAGACTGTGGTTTTGAAAATTATGACTTTCAGGGCCGGCCCGGTGGCGCACTGCTACAGTGCGCCGCTTGGGAGTGCGGCGGCGCTC
>NW_007727822.1:85649-117848 GCF_000696425.1 Galeopterus variegatus | reverse complement strand
CGCTCACTGGCTGAGCGAGGTGCGGGCGCAACACCGAGGGTTGCAATCCTGTTGCTGGTCCCAGTCCGGTACGGGCGCGACACTGAGGGTTGTGATCTGTTGCCGGTCACGAAAAAAGACAAAAAGGGGGAAAAAAAAAGAGAAAATTATGACTTTCAGTAGATTGGGGAGTAACAGAAGCTCCTTGGAGGAAGGGGCACATCTTAGAATTCTGTACTTCCATGTGCCTTGTACCCTCCTGCCTTGGAGTGCCAGGCGGAGACTCCACTGCAGGGTCCAGGCGAACATGAAGGGCAGAGGTGGGCATGAGGTGGTGGCCTGACATCTGCCCCTCACCAGGAGTCTCTGACTGCCCAGGCTATGGTGTGCTGGAACCAACCCCCACAGACAATGGCACACATTTCTCCCCAACTCTGCTGTCACTGAGGTCATGCTGGTGGCTTGAAATTGGCCACCATGGAAGTATTTACACTAGAGAAATTGACAAATGCTGCAAATGAAGGTGTCCTTCTCCTGGATTACTGTTACCAGGCACTAGTTTGGCTGCCTGCCCCCTTTCAAAAACAAACCACTCAGAAAATGGAAGTCAGCTTTATTTAGGAATACTGGTGACCTGAGGAGAGATGTTGGGCTGACCCATCTCTCCAGTAAACCTGGAGGAGAATGGCCGGACTAAAGCCACCTCCAAGACACGGATTTACTGTTTAAAGAGGGGGCTGAGGGAATGGAAATTGGGAAGTGAAAAGCAGGAGGGAGGGGGATGTGAGCCTCGGGGGCTCCAGGCAAGGAGCCAGGTGCAAGGTCTCGCCAAGGCTCCATCTGGTTTCTGCTCCCGTCCTTGCTTTTATCTCAGGGTTCTGCTGGAGGGTGGAATCAGCACGGCTTTACTGACGTCTTCCTTGGTTTCCCAGGGTCTGGGTGATACATGCAAGTCTGCAGCTCCAGGCTGAGTAGAAAATGACTTTACATTCATGTAAATAATGGGTTTACATTCATGTAAACCATGGTAAAAGAGGGAACTCAAAGAAATCCATGCCAGGAGAAAAAAAACAAAACAAAACTGTCTTTCTAAAATTTTTCTGCAGCAGCCCGTGCAGTTTTGGGTCCCAGCATGGCTTCAGTCCTGCTCCCTCCAACACCGCCAGTGCCAAACACGTGCCAGGTGGGATCCAAGCAGCCCCTGCTGTCTCCTCCCTCACGACATTCTTCATCCTATCACCAGACTTTGATTCTTAAAATGAAAAGTGCTTTCCATAGAATGCACTTCAAATTCCTTAGCATGCTGCCGCTTTCTCTTCTCATTTCCCAACGACCCCTCCCCCAGCCTCTCCCCCAGCCCAGCATCACGCCTGAAGCTCCTGCGTCTGGAAGGGCCACGTTCTCCCAGGCCCTGCAGGCGAGTCGTCTCCTGTGATGCTCTGGCACCGGGCTCAGGGCCCCGTGAGAGCCCGTGTCACGCTGTGGCTGTGTTCTGTGTGTTTTGTTATCTTTTTCCTCTTTACTAGATTATGAATCTCTGTTGGACATGAACGTTCTTCCCTCTTCTGTCTGTCTTCACATCTCCAGGGTCTGGCATGGGTCCTGAGACCAAGGAAGAGAGAGAGAGAGAAGATGGGGGGAAGACAGAGAGGAAGGAAGGAGGAAGGAGGAGAGAGGAAGGGAGGGAAGCAGGCCAGCCACAGGTCCTCCACGAGCTGGCAAATAAGGAGGAAGGTGCATGTGGATGTCTGAGGGAGGGTGCGGTGGAGCCCAGAGGTGGAACAGGAGGCAGAACAATGTGGCCAGGTGCTGGGATCATGGGCCTCCAACTAGTGAGGGAGCAGAGGTCCCCTTAACAAGGGGCTGTTCCCCCTGTGGCCCCCCTCCTGCCCCCGAGGACAGCCCTGAGTCAGCTGGCCCCCAGGTTGGCAGCTGCTGGCAACACAAGGACTCCCAGCAGGTACCAGGTGTGTGTGTGTGGGGGGGGGAGCCAAAACGTGGCAGGGTCTCAGCAAATGCGTTTTGAATCACACTGAATCATAGCTGGCGATAATCACCACCTTTCTGGTTCTTTCCTTTGCAAGGTCATGGGGAGGGCTCCTTAGAGAGGAGGGGCGGGATTAAGGACTTGGTGGCCTGGGTGACCCTGGGGCAGGCAGGACGCTGGCCCTGCAGGAACCAGGGGCTGAAAGGGTCAGGGGGAGGATGGGAGGGGCTGCACTCAGAGGGCCTCTGCCATAGGAAAGGCCGGTGTCCCCCCTTTGTTGACGTGGAAACGGCAGAAGGGAGTCACTCAGAGATGCAGTGAAAATAGAGTGTGTGTCTCGTGACATTCTGACTCCTGCTGGACCCATGGGGATGGCGCTTTGGCTGTGCGGCTTCCATCCATGGAGCACGCTTCTGCGGCGTTCCCAGGAAAGGCAGATTGGGTGGGAGGGGTGGTCCCTCTGGGTGGGCATGTGACAGAGGAAGGTGGTTCTTGATACACAGGCAGCTCAGAGCCCTGGAGATAGAGGGGACTGCCATGACCACCACTCCTGTGTGACCAGGCCAGCTTAGTTTTTTAAAAGCGGGGCTTGCTAATTGACTTCCAATTCTCTTTTCTGCCAAACATAGGCATTCAAATAATGCATGTGCCAGGGAGTTTGCAGATAACCTCTGATTCTCCAGAAAATTCTGCAGGATAGGTAATATTAGCCTCATGCCCCAAGAGAGGAAACTGAGGCCAGCAGAGGGTACCTTGTGCAGATCACACAAGATGTAATCTGCGTAAGCACAGAGATGTGGGGCCACCACGTTGCCTAACTCCAACATCTACTGCAAGTCATGCCCCAGTTGTGTAGCAAGGCAGCCCTGAGGACACGAGTTTTAAACCTTTGAACGAGTCACACGTGTGTGCCTTCTCCCTGACATCGCACCGCCTTTCTGACTAATGGTTCCCTTTCCACACACCCTCAAGATGATGCTTTTTACCCTCAGGACTCCCAGAGTCCACTCTCATGTCTGGCTCCCCAAGAGACCAAGTTTCAATGTCAATTGGAAGGAATGCTGTCATTTCATAAATGCATGAGCACTGTAAAGCCACAAAACGGTGGAAAGGCATGTTAGAATAGTAAAAGACCATCCCATCAAAAGAGCTTTATGATGAGTTCTCTGTATTGTCTTTATTTTTCCCATTTGGTCATGGACACATAAAAACGTCATCAAAGGCCACCATCAATCTCCCACCCGGCTGCTTAGGAACTCTAACCCATCCAACTGTATGTCTCCAGTCGTCAGAGCCAGTCAGTGGCAGAGCCAAACCATCACTTCTAAGTATGGCAGTAGGACACGACACCAGCCTGTCTGTGTTTGGCAGTTGACGTTTTCCTCTCTTGGGGCATGAGGCTAATATTGTGTATCCTGCAGGATTTTTCTAGAGAATCAGAGATTATTTAGTAAACTCCTTGGCACACAGTATGTGTTCAATAAGATGCAACATTCCTGTATTTATCCCTGAAACCCTGGAATCTTCCCCGTGGCAGGAACACAGCACTAGTGACAATCTGGGGCATCTGGAAGAGACTTAAATCCTGCTTCAGTTCTGCCTCCTTCGGGCAGGTGAATGTCTTGCTGTTGAGGAAGACCATAATTTATTTTCTTCCTGAAGATTCTCAAGGGCTCAGAGATTGTGCAGCCTCCTTTAGAACCCTTTCCAGGTTTTGGCCAAGAAGTTCTTATAGCCAATCAAAACTTTTCCTGTTTTAATTTGAGCCCATTTCCTTGTGTTTGTTATTCTTTGACTTTGACTTTGGCAGATCTGAGGCAAGCTGGAGCCCAGGGTGGCTCAGAGCCAGGGTTTTGCTAGTGCCATGGGAGGTAGTCTTCTCTGACACCACCCAGAGGGTTTGGGGGCAGACCAGTATGCAGGGAGGAGAAATTTCCAGGGCTGGGCAAGCCAGGAAGAGGGTCTGGAGAAAGGGGCAGGACTTTTGGCTAGCAAGTTGAAAGAGGACTGTGTGATCATCAAAAGCCAGAGATAGGCTATTGACGAGAAATTCAAATAATCAGGCAAATTTGGAGGAACAGATGACTTCTGTTGTCGGGAACAGAAGCGTGAGTCAGCAGATTGTTCTCTTCTCTTCCTGACTCAGTGTTCAGTGATGTACACTGGTAGCTTGAAATCAGCCACGGTGGAAATATTTACACCAATTCTTTTTTTGGCAAAATGGCAAGTGCTGCAAATCAGAATTTCTTTTTTTTTTTTAATCTTTTCCAGAGAGCTACTGGCAGGAGGAGCAAGATATGGGGCCTACGGGTAGTCAGACAAGATTTGGGGAAATAGACAAGGAATAACCACGGTGACAGACACTTCCATTTGAGTCCTGCTGGGTTTATTGCAGTGAACTTTCACTTAGGTTTTCTTGCTTCATGCTCACAACCCTTCTCAAGGAAAACACAGAAGGTAGCATTATCCCCATTATAGGTGAGGAAATGAGCCGGGACCAGAACCCAGGAGAGCGATTGTGTTGGTGTTGGAGGTATCATCTCCCAAGACTGAAGACTGCAAGCTGAGGCCTTCAGTACACAAGCCGAGGCCTTCGGTTTCAGTTACTCTGCTTCAGAGAGTCTGGAGAGTTCATTACAGATACCTCTTTTGGAGAAGGAGTTTTGGATGTCAATAGAGATGTGAGTGCCACCTTTCTGGGCCTGGGTCCTTTGACCAAACGCCTGTGTTTTTATCTTGAGTCCTTCTAGGACCTCTCAAAACCATGTTCTAGCACAAGAAAGTAATGCTCTCCAAGCCAGCAGAGACTCAGGATTCTTCACGGTCTGGGGATATTCCATCCTGGGTTGACACATTTGTCCTTGCACCTAGTTTCTGCCACCCCCAGAGACAAACTACCTTCTTCAAAGGCAGCTGCGGAGGTGGGAAAAAATTTGGATATGGATTCAAACCTGCTTGGGGATCCGAGTTTGCTTCTTAGCAGGAATGATTCCTTGATCAAATGGCTTAAGCCTTCCTGAGTATGTTTCCCTTCTATAAAGGGGGCATTGTCATTCCTGCCCTCCTCCCGGGATTCCTGTGCAAAGCACTTGTGTTTAAGTTTTGGGACTGTAATTATTTTTGGAGTAGATATCTACATCAGAGTTACTGCTGCAAAGGGCTAAAGGCAGAACCGAGGGATTTGCATTGGGCTGAAGGAAAAGGCAGATTCGGGTGACTCAAATGACTATTGGAATATTTCTGCCAGCACCATGTTGGATACTCTGGTTGATGGTTCTGAACCAAGGGCTGAGGGAATCTGATGAAGATAAGAAACCAGTGTCCTCTGGGCATGTTGGTGACGGCCGACACAGTCTGAGTGGGCTGCTGTCGGTCAGATGTGGAGCATGAGTCTCTCTCTTAGGTCAGGGCTGGCATGGAGGCTGGCTGCTGAGGGGGCGGGGGTCAACTCTCAGGCTGTGGTTTCTCATTGTTATATTTTTTTCTTAATAGACTTTATTTTCCACAGTAGTTTTAAGTTCACAGTAAAACTGAGTGGAAAGTACAGAGATTTTCTGTATACCCCTCGCCCCCCAACACACAATCTCCCTCACCTTCAACATCCTACAGCAGCGTGGTCCACGCGTTACATTCCATGAACCTACGCTGCCACATCATTATCACCAAAGTCCACAGTTTACATTAGGGCTCACTCTGGGTGTTAAACAGTTAATGAGTTTTGACACATAGGTATGGACATTCATCCATCATTAATAGCAAAACATGGAGTGGTTTCACTGCCCTGAAAATCCTCTGTGCTCTGGCAGGTAGAGCCCCTCCCTCCCCACCAACCCCCGGCAACCGCTGATCTTTTTCCTGTCTCCATACTTTTGTTCCATCATTAATAGCAAAACATGGAGTGGTTTCACTGCCCTGAAAATCCTCTGTGCTCTGGCTACCCGCCTCTCCCTCCCCACCAACCCCCGGCAACCGTTGATCTTTTTCCTGTCTCCATACTTTTGCCCTTTCCAGAATGTCATGTAGTTGAAATCATACAACAAGTCTGGCTTCTTTCACTTAGTTATCTGCATTTAAGGCTCCTCCGTGTCTTTTCACGGCTCGATAGCTTGTTTCTTTTTAGTGCTGAGTAACCTTCCGTTGTCTGGACATCCCACAGTCCATCTATCCACTCACCTACTGAAGGACATTTGGTTGCTTCCAAATGGTCTTGGCAGTTACAAATAAAGCTACTATAAACATCCCTGTGCAGGTTTTTGTGTGGACATGCATTTTCAGCTCCTTTGGGTAAATAATGAGGAGTGTGATTGCTGGGTTGTACGGTAAGCGCATGTTTCATTTTGTAAGAAACTGCCAAGTTGTCTTGCAACGCGGCTGCACCGCCTGCATTCCCACCAGCCGTGAGTGAGGGTTCCTGTCGCTCACGTGCTCTTCACATTTTGACATCCTCTTGGCTGCTCAGGCCTAAGAGCCTAAGAGCTGTACCATCAGCTGTAGCAGCACAGGGTCAGAAGCACCTTGAGGGGCTAATCCCCTCCTCTTGACAGACCTGACCCCGGCCGCTGTCCGAGGCACAGTGTCCAGCTCGCCCGCTCCTCCTCTGCTCCTGCGTCCTGCCTTCCCTTCTCCCTCTTTCTTCTTTTCAGCCAGTGACACACATAATACGTGAAAATGGAGTTTCCCCAGGTCTCACCAGGCAGATCGCTTGCATGTTACTGACATATTATTCCTACTTAACTATTCTCTGCCGAACTCTTCCCAGGGCATTTCAGGAGTCTCTGGGGTGTCTCACATGTGTTCACTGGAGCCAGACCCCTTTACATAAGGATGCTGTTGGGTCAGGGGGACACATCTTGGGGGGCTCCCAAAACTGCAGGTGGCACCCCACCCCCTTCACTATGATGCCCAGAGCCACGCGATGTCAACTGCCGATGCAAGTATAGTGCCATTCTTGCCTGCTCTGGGTCCATGCTCCCACCTGAGCACTGCTAGTGCCCAAGCTTCCAAATGTCTCTGGAAGGCAGGCCACTTGGCTTTCATTGGTAGTGTCTTAGCTCAGGATTTCTGTCTTAGTTCAGGCTGGTTTAGCAAATTACCATAGACTGGGTGGCTTAAAAACAACAGAAATTTATTACTCACAGTTCTGGAGCTGGAAGTCTCAGATCAGGGTGTCAGCATGGTTGGGTTCCCTGGTTGCAGACCACCGACTGCTTGCTGTGTCCTCACGTGGCAGAAAGAGGATGATGGATCTCTCTCAGGTCCCTTATAAAAGGGCAGTAATCCCATTCACAAAGGCTCCACCCTCATGACATAATCACCTCCCAAAGTTCCCACCTCCAAATACCATCAACTTGGATGTTAAGATTTCAGCATGAATTTGGGTCAGGGGGAGGACACAAACATTCAGTCCATTGCAGGTAGGGGCTAGTCCCTGGGAAACACCATACAGTGCTCCACTGCCTTCCTCCCCCAGACACCTGTTTCATTAATCGTGCTCATGAAGGCACTTGCCTGCAAATTAGCCCATACAAATAGGTGCCCAGGGCCACAGGACCCTGGCTCAGTGGAGACAGCAGACCCTGAGGCTGGGACCAGCTTTGCGTGGGGCACTCGTGTAGCTGCATGTGTTTGCCTGTTCATCTCCTGATGGGAGTGCGCGCTGTCTAGGCACAAGGTACCCTCTTCTCATCTTCACGTCCTGTAGCAGAGCTGGTCCCTTCCAGCATTCCCATGGGCCTTGCCATTTCAGTGTTCTCCCTAACGCCCAGCTGCCAGCTCTGCATCTTTGTGCCCAAGAACTTTCTCAGGTCTCCCTTGTGCAGAACTGGCTGGAAATGCTGGGAACAGTGGCTTTGAGAAGCAGAGTGTAAATACCCCAGATCCCTCACTCTCTGGGGGGGACGTGTTTTATCACAGCTCCCAGAGTTCACAGCAGGATAAACTGCAGTTGCCTGAGCCGTTCTTTGAGAAGCAGAGTGTAAATACCCCAGATCCCTCACTCTCTGGGGGGGACGTGTTTTATCCCAGCTCCCAGAGTTCACAGCAGGATAAACTGCAGTTGCCTGAGCCGTTACTCCATTGATAACTCTTCTTTGCTGTCTTCCCTTCCCCATCACACACTTCTCACTCCCCTGAGGGTGTTTCCTGGGCTCACCTCTCAAACAACTTCCCCCAGATTCCTCGTGGAGGATCTGGGGGTGCTGAGAAATGTCACTACCATGTAGGAGAGTATTGGCACACAGGACATGTTCAGGAGATGTTTGCTGAAAAGTGGTATGGATACTTCTGGAATAGATGGATGGATAGATGTATAGACAGATGGGTAGATAAGATAGATGTGCAGACAGATGACAGAAAGAGATAGAGAAGATAGACAGCAGCATAGACAGATGGATAGTTGATATAGATATAGGTACGGATATACGTCTGGAATATATATATGTGTTAGTCTCTAATATAAAGCAGAGCAGATACCCTTTTCTCCACTGGTCTTGTCCCAAGTTTTGGCTGCCAAGGTGGACTCTGAGCCTGGTGCTGCCTGTTGTCCACCTGCCCCTGACCTAAGGAGCGGGGCGCGCTCCTTCCTCCCTCCTGCTCACCACGTCTCTTCCGCATCTTCCTAACACGTGTTCTACAGAGAGACGGAACCAATAGTTTACACAGACAGACACAGACACAGATACAGACAGATGAATGAGAGGGGAGTTATTAGGGGAATTGGCTCACACCATGATGAGGCTATGAAGTTCCACAACAGGCCGTCTGAGAGCTGGAGAAGAGGAGGCGAAAGGCCTGAGAACCCAGGAGGGCGCTGGCGTAAGTCCGAGTCCCAAGGCCAGGGAGGCTGTGGTTGTGATGACTGAGGGCAGGAGGAGGAGAGAAAGAGGCAATCCATTTCCCTCCTTTTCTGCTGGATCCAGACCCCCGGCCAATGGGACGGTGCCCACCCACACTGAGCACGGGTCTCCTTCCCCATTCAGTCCACTGACTCACACTCGATCTCGCTGGAAACACCCCCACAGACACCTCGAGAAGTAGCTCTTTACCGGTTCACCAGGAGTTCCCTCATCGAATCCAGGTGATATCTAAAATTAACCAATATGGTACATGCTTACTTTTTGAAAGGAATGGCTCCTTGAAGCTAATGACTGTCTAAATCTTTCTTTTCTAGTGCCCAGCACAGTGTGAACAAATAAACACAGACTGTGATTCCACTTTAAAAATATTTGACTCCTCATTTGTACGTTACATCGCCAACTCCATCATTCTGCCCTCAACTTCTGGTTCAAAAATTTCCTCCTAACATCACAGTCTCTTGATAGGGGAGGGTATTTTTCTGTAAGAATGGGTTTAGGGATGAGAGCTGAGCTCATTCTAGAACAGTGGTTCCCAGCCCAGGATGAATGTTGCAAAGATCCTGAGAAACAAAACGCACCAATGCCCAGGCCTCACCCCACAGCAATTCGGCGGCAGTCTCTGAGGATAGGACCTGGGTCTAGTGTTTCTTAAAGTGTCCCAGGTGACCCTAATGTGGAGCCAAGGCTGGCACCCCCGTCTAGAGCTAGAAATTCCATGACTTCCTTAGGCCACTGCTCCAGGTCAGTGGGAAGTAAGCCCCAGAGAGTCGTATTGGATCTAGAGGCCAATTTTGCTGAGATTCAGGGTGATTCCTAGGATTCTTGTAGTTTACACCTGTGTCAAGCCAGCCCATGCCCCTCTCCACGCCTTAGTGACCTTCCACACTAGGCAGCCGGGGCAGCGTGCTGCTTCTCCTGAATTCTCTGTGGATAATGCGTCATGTTCTATATGCACAGTCCCTGTGGGATGGAGGCCTCCTGCCCTGACAGTTCTGGCTGGCAGCTGAGGGTGGGGGCAAACAAAGCTGATAGCCTGCCCCCCACCCACCACCTGGGCCCTCTCCCCCCTTCTCCATTCCGGTTCCCTTGATGCTGCCCCTTCCCTGATTCTGTTTCTTTGTAGCTTTCCCCCTTCTCCTGTTTCTCTCCTATTTTCTACTGTCTCGCTCTGAGCTTTTTCTGCTCAGCTGCGCCTTGGAACCACGCTGCAGCCGCCTCCTCGCAAAGCTTGGCTAAGCGTGGGCCCCTTGGCTGGGAGCCGGGGGGTGGGGGGTGGGGTATGATGGAGAGAGGGGCTTCCAGAAGAGAGAGCTCACACGCCTGGGAGCTCCAAGCCTGGAATTTATACCTGCCTGTCTATGCAGCCTGCTTCTTTCTTCTTTCCCAGTCAAGAAAGCTGGATGCCTTTAAGGGGAGTTTTTGGGAATGGGAGAACATGTCATCCGTCTCAGAGCTCGGTGGGTGCCGTCCCTGGGGGGCTGAGGCAGGTGGACCTGTGGGCACTCATTTCAGGGCTGTCCCTCTGTTGTCTCTGTAGAACTGCGATGTGCTGCTCCTAGCTGCTGTCCAAGAGGATGTCTGGGGTGTCTGAGCCCCTGAGCCGAGTGAAGGTGGGCACGTTGTGCCGGCCTGAAGGCCCTCCAGAGCCCATGGTGGGGGTCCCAGTGGACGTGGAGAAGGAGGACGTGCGCATCCTCAAGGTCTGCTTCCACAGCAACAGCTTTAATCCCGGGAAGAACTTCAAACTGGTCAAATGCACCGTCCAGACGGAGATCCGGGTGAGTACGGAGATTAATCCCGGGAAGAACTTCAAACTGGTCAAATGCACCGTCCAGACGGAGATCCGGGTGAGTGCGGAGACATCTGTCCCTCCCTGCATCTGTCCCTCTCCCCTCCTGCCTTCAGCCTAGGTAGGGGTGTGGTGGCCTGGGGCCTGTGCTCTCAGCTGGCCCCGCAGGTGTCCCCTCCCTCCAGGCGCCTTCATCCCACCTCTCTAGTAGCCTCGGAGACAGATGTTCCAGCCCGAGTTTGAATGCCTGATCATTCGCTTGGCTTTTGATAACATTCATTTCAACTCATTAAGTATTTATGACACTTGAGGCTCTGCAAGTGACTTAGAAGCTCCCATGCTCAGGGAGTCTACACTTTGATGGAACTGGAATTAGAGAGACACACAACTGATTGCATTAAACAAAAACAGTACGAGACGTGTGCTGGGCATTTGGAGGAGGGAGCTGCTGGGCATTTGGAGGATGACGATGCAGGCCGGGCAGTTGGCATTGCCAGGCCGTGTTTGAGGCAACACCTAAACTGGTGCATTCCCATCCAGGGTCACAGAATCTGTTTTGCAGATCCTGGTTCCCATCATCATCAGGGCACCCAGACACCAGGATGCCAGTTCGCCTTAGCCAAATGTATATGAAATTGTCACAAAAGCAAAGTTCCAATGTACTGACTGATTTTAATCTCCTACATTATGGAACAATTATTATGTGCAGCTTGGATCGATCTCTCCACACCCATTGTCACATTAAATTCTCCCAACAGCCCCCTGTCGTAGGTACAAGCAGGATACACCTCTCAACTGCCCCGAGTATTCCTTTCTGAAGGTGGAAGCCCGGCAGCTTGGATCGATCTCTCCACACCCATTGTCACATTAAATTCTCCCAACAGCCCCCTGTCATAGGTACAAGCAGGATACACCTCTCAACTGCCCCGAGTATTCCTTTCTGAAGGTGGAAGCCCGGTTGGCTCTTAGAAGGTTGCCTGGTAGGTTTGTAATTAGAATAAAGGAAGCAGGAGACATTTGGGACAACAACCAGGTCCAAGGTCACTGTGTGAGCCATCTCCATCTCATTACCAGCCCTTCCTGAGTCCTAAAAGTCAGTGTCCCCAAGCTCAGCAAGTGTCTCCTGTGGTCAGTGCTACTGCACCCTGGCCATGTCCTGGCCACATCCCCCTGGCGGCCTTCCATCTGTTACAACACACGTGGTCCCTCCACACACCTGAGCAGAATGTGACTGATCCACTCCCTGTCTTAGCCAGTTGTCACCACTGGTTTTGGTTGAGTTGACTGTCTCTGTTTTCTGTGACCGATTTGATGAAGGTCTTCTTTGCTTGTCATACGGTTTCTGATTTGGGAGCACAACTGTGTCCCAAGAGGAAGCCCTGGCCACCTTCAACCAGTAGAGTGTTTTCATGTCTCTTTAGTTTACTACTTCTTGAGTCTTACTTTGTGTGTATCGTTTTTGCAGAGAGCTGATGCCATCCACTGTGAATTTTACTAAGTTTAACTTTCAGAATTTCCAAGTTGGGGGGCGGGGGAGGCATCTCATTGTCCTTCTGTGCTGAAAAACAGAGAGCATCTGGTTCATTCAGATTAGAACATGTTCTGTGGAGTTAGCTGTGAAAGAGCCCTGAAGGACAGGTGGGATTTACAGCAGCAGCACCAGGTAGAAGAGCGGGCTTTCCAGGTGGAGAGAGCAGCGCAAACAAAGACCAGAGGCTGCTGAAAGGGGAGTCTTTGGGTTTGAGTGGAGCACGGGTTACATTTAGAAAAGTATCTGAAGTCAAGATCAAAAAGGAAACTTGATGGAAGATAGCAGAGGGCCTAGAATATCAGGCTGAGAAATTCAGAGTTGGACAGGCACTAGGGAACAGCACGTAGCTTTTAAGCAGGGGAGAGATTCTCCTGGAGTTGTATGATGTCCCGCAGGTGTATAAGGGGAAAAGTACAAAGTGCCTGCATGAAGTATGGTGGGACCCAGGCTTGAGAAGAACGGATACTGGTCCTGGACGTATAGCTGGAGGGGTGTGAGGACAGAGGTGGAGAACATAAGAAAGAAGTCACTGCCCTCTAGGAATGTATGTTCACCTGCTTCCAATGTCTCCTGCAGGTCAAATGTCACCTGCTTGTTGCAAACAGCTGTGAATTCAGAGCCACCAAGCCTTCCGGCCAAATGCTGCTTCACTCATATTGGTCATGTGGCCTTGGACCTAATGCTTAGCTGATCTGGGCTTGGGTCCCCTCACTTGGGGATCTTGCCCACCTGTGGCCTTGTGAAGATTAGGGATGGTAGGTGAGAAAGCCCCTAGCACAGAGCACCTCGCTCGGTAACTGGAAGCTATTGATCATGTGGGTATTAGGTCATTACCCTACTCAGGAATCTCCAAGGGTCTCTAACTGCTCAGAGAATGAAGTTGAAATTGGCCTGTTTCAATATTTATCCACTTACCTGTTTTATTTTCAAACACAGAAGTAAGTTAATCAGATCTGTGCTTTAAAATAGCATGTAGTGTTCTGCAAGGTGTTAAGAAGTACTCCCTGGAGAAAGGGTTTTATGGTCAAAGAAGTTTGGAAAGTGCTTGGTGAAAAAATTCTGAACAGATTCTCTTACAGCAAGACTTCTCAGAACCTTAAATAGGCCGATATGCCTGGTGAATCCCTAAGAAAGGCCCACAGAGGTGATGTTTGCTCAAGCCATTTCTCATTTGCCTAAAGAAACCCTTATTTTAAAAGTTGGACCACTAGTTCTCTGGAAAATCCTTTAGGGAACTTTCCCCCCTAAACTCTGACAGCAGCGCAAAGAGGACTGGAGAGAGGAAAGTCTGTGACGGGAGGTGGGTTAGGAAGCTGTGGCCGTGAAGTGGGAGGAAATGGTGAAGACTTGGCCAAGGGAGCGGCATTGGGGACAGATAAGTCAACAGGTCTGAGTGCATCGAAGGAGGCAGAGTCAACAGAACTAATCTGATGATTAACTAGAAGTAGGGAGGGAAAGAGTAGAAGGAGGCAAGGGTGACTCAAGCTTCTGCTCGGGCAGCTGAATGGGTGCTGGTGCCGTTCATTGAGATCTGAACAGGGAAGTAAGGGTGTTCTTAGATTTCAGCTTTACATGCATTGTGTTTGAAGTGTTTATGGAGAAACAAGGGTCTGGAGCTCTGGAGGGAGAAAGGATGGAGAGACAAGGATTCGAAACTCATTCTGTGATGGGTGCCATGCAAGTAGGCAGGATCATCCAGGGAGAATGAGCAGAATGAGAGGAAAATGAGTTTCAATTAGGAAAAAAGAGGAGTACATGAAGGAAAAGAGAAAAATTAGTTAAAGAAAGATGAAGAGAACCAAGACAACCAACAGGGTGGCCAGAGGCAGAGGGGCCTTTAAGGAAAGAGTGGCTGGCAGTGTCAGACGCTCAGAAAGGTCAGGTCAGATGAGGCCAGCAATAGGCTCACTGGCTTCAGCAGCAGGGGCCGTGGGTGACCCTTGGCTGGGCAGTTCCAGTGGAGAGATGTGGGCCGAAGCCACTGTGCAGTGGTTGGGAGAGTGAAGACAATGACTGTAACCAACATCTCAGAGAGGGTTTGACCGGGAAGGGAAGGACAGAGGAGAAGGCAATAGGAACAATGGAACCAGCAGAGGGAACAGCATATGTGAAGCTCACGAAATGGGCAGGCACATGGCAGCTTCGAGGCTAAGAGTTGCCAAGGTTGGCTATTTAAACCATGTTAACAACTTTGGTCTTTATTTCAACTCCTGCAGAAAGCCACTAATAAAATTTAGACATATGAGTGGCAGAAGATTGTGTTTTTTAAAGATCACTTGGGTTACATAGACTGGGATAATAGATTGGACGAAGGCAAGAATGGAGGTGGGAGACGTTAGGGGCTATTGCAGTGATCCAGACGAGAGATGACAGGTGTGTAGAGGAGGGTTGTAGCCACGGAAATGGTAATGGTGGTGGTGGTGATGATGGTAATGATGGCGGTAGTGGTGATGGTGGTGACGATGACGATGGTGGTGGTGGTGATGATGATGGTGACGGTGGTGACGGAGGTGGTGATAGCACTTTTGAAGGCACATGATATGCATTATCTTATTGAATTCTCAAAAGAACCCTATGAAATACACACTGTTATTATCTCCACTTTATCTATAAGAAAATTAAGTGCAGAGGAGTGAAGCAAATGTCTAGTAAGTGGAGGATTCTGTTTTCAAACCAAGGCAACCCATCTCCAGGTCATCTTGACCACTGTGGTCTATGGAGAGAAGTGGTAGTAATCCAGAGAATTTAGAGGATGAAATGAAAGGCTTGGTGATGGGTAGGAGGTGCAGGAATGAGCAAGAGGGAGATGTCGAGAGCGGCAGCTGTGCTTCAGGAGGACAGGGTTCCATTCCCGAGGTGAAGAATACTGGCGGAGTGACTGGTGGGGGTGGGAGTGCACCAGCTCCCTTCAGACCTGTTGAGTGCAATTGAGATTTCCTAATGTTTTCATGTGGAAACATTGAGTAGACTGTTGGATTCTTGATTCTGGAGGAGAGAACCAGGCTGGACAGAGCCATTGAGTGTGATCAGCCTCTAGAGGGTGGTGAAGCCGTCGCTATGGATGAGGTCACTTAGGAGAGAGAGTCCTGAATAATCCCATCATCCATCCCACAAATCTTTGTTGGGTGCTCCCACGTGCCTGGCAGCATGCTGGTTGTGGGGTATCCTCATACCCCAAACACAGGTACACTCCCTGCTCTCATGGGGCTTCCCGGCCAAGGGTGAGACTGCCAGTGACTCACATTTGTGACTCACCTTTACAAACTGAGGCCCGTGCTCAGGCAGGAAGAAGTAGGTCCTGTGAGAGTGTGTGACACAGCAGGGCGTGGCCCAAACGCCGAGGAACAGCTTTGCTAGGGGGCCCACTTGAGGACGCGGTGCCCAAGGTGTCCAGTGGTGGGGGTCCACTTCCTTGCCTGAGACCCTTGTGGAGCAGCCCCTCCCTCCACTGGCCCCTGAACTCTTCCTGAACTTCCTAACTTGGCTTTGTCCTTTGATGGATTTTTCTGCTTCCAGCTCCATATCACCTTTCCCCACCCTTCCAGTATGCAGAATACAGCCAGCCCTTTTAAATCTGCCAAGCACGTGTCCCTCCCTGAGGACATGACTAAAGATCTGACACCCCAGCGTGGCTGTGTCTGGCACAGTCATGACAGTGCGCTTCCAAAGCACAGTCATGCCGTTGCATCTGCCGCTGTCATGCTTTTGTCTTTATTCTCAACTTGTTTCCACGCAAATGTCGTAGCCTCGTGGCATTTTCTCTGCGCTGTTAAAAGCCATGTACTAAGCATGGCCCTCGTGCCTGGACCCTGGCGGGGATGAGGCAGCGGCTGAAGAGAGTGGGCAGTGTGCCGGGTGGGGACAGCATTGTCCTCTATTTCCCTCATGTTTGATGACCACAGGGAGCTGTGTGTGTCCGGGAGCTTTGAGTCTTTGTAGCATGTGGAGGCTCACATCACTGTACTCCTCTCTAACGTGCTAATTTGCTTGTCTGGGAAAGGGGTTAGAGATGACACTCAGGAAACAACCAGCAGAGTCCACCCAGACAGGCCCGCGGGGCGTCTCTTTTCCTCTCCTGTGCCTCTCCTCTCTCTCTCTCTCTCTCTCTCTCTCTCTCTCTCTCTCTCTCTCTCTCCCCCTCCCTCTCCTTTTCCTTCTTCTCTCGCTCTCTTCTGGGCAGGGTGACCATATGTCCTGGTTAGTCTCAAGCGTAGCTCACACACATCGTCCAGGAATAACTATTAACAGCACCCCCTGCCAATCTCAAAGTGCTGTGATTCACAGGCTGAGCTCTGTGGCCACCTACCTCTAAGTGCCGCACTCCCTGCTCTCTCTGGCCGCCACACTGACCAGCTGGCTCGTGCAGTTTCCACCCTCTGGCCGACTCTGTCTGCGTGTGCCCATCTCTATCATTGGACGGCACCGTCTGTTTCTTGCACAGGAGGACATTGAGCCCAAAAGTAGGCATTCGCCTGTGATATGGTGTGGTTCAGAGGTGCCAGCGGGGGCCCACGTCCAAAACCCTCTGCCTCGGCCAGCCTCTACTGTGCTGAGAAGCCACTTTCAAGATTCGTCCTTGTTTTGTCCTGAAGGCTCACCTACTCAGGATCCACATTTACAGCCCCAGAGGCTCAGACTGAAGCCATCCTGTGCCCTTCATGTCCACTCTAGTTACATCCCTCCCACCCCATGGAAGAGTCTCCAGGTAACAGAGGTGGCCCTTGGGTGCTGCTTGCCTGGCACACGAGAAGGACAGGGTCCAGTTCCCAAATGCAGCCTGCCCAACACACACTTGGATTCACTGCCCTCCCCCGTGAACTCAGTGGCCATGTGATCCCTTCCAGAATTCCCAGAGAGGCAGATTCCAGACATTGCGACCCACTGGTCTGCACTGGCCCTGCCTTATCCTCCCCTGTAGCCATCAAACACTCTTCCTGGCTAACTTTGAGTTTAAACTATCACTTAACCAGACACAGGGTGTTACACACGGAATGCTCATGTCCACCCCACCCCTGCCAAACTCATATGTTGAAGATCTAACACCCAATGTGATGATATTTGGAAGTAGGGCCTTTGTGAGGTGCTGTGGTCTGCATATTGGTATCCCCGTAAAATTTATGTGTTGGAACCTAACACCCAATGTGATGGAATTAAGAGGTAGAGCCTTTGGGGGAGTGATTAAGTCCTGAGGCTCTGCCTCAGAAATAGGATTAGTGTCCTTATAAAAGAGGCTTCCCCCTTGCCATGTGAGGATGCAGCCAGCTGGCCCCATCTCTGAAGCCAAGAGCAAGCCTTTCGCAGACAGTGATTCTGGTGGCATCTTAAATTTTGGACTTTCCAGCCTCCAGAACTGTGAGCAATAAATTTCTATTTTTTATAAATTACCCAGTTTAAGGTATTTTATCATAGCAGCAGGAACAGACTAAGACAGGAGTAATTAAATTTAGATGAGGTCTTAAGAGTGGGGCCATCGTGATGGGATTGGTGTCCTTATAAGAAGAAGCAGAGAGAACAGAGCTCCCCTTCACACTCAGCTTGTAAAGACAGCACATGGAGGTGGCCATCTGTAAGCCAGGGAGTGGGCCCTCACCAGAAACTGGTGCCTTGATCTTAGACCTCCCAGCCTCCAAAACTACAAGGAATAAATGTCTGCTGTTTCAGCTGCCCAGTCTATGGTGATTTGTTATAGCAGCCACAGCTGACCAGGACACAGGGCCAGCAGCTCCCTGGGGCTGCAGGAGCAGTCTCTGGCCCACAGGCCATTAACTTGGGTTCTTTGTCTCCAAAGTGATCCCCGTTGCCCTCCTTCAGATGCTGCTAGGGCAAGGCCTCAAGGTTAAGGTGAAAGAGGAAGAGATAGGAGGGTTCCCTGTCCTGGGAAGTTGCCATTTCTAAAGGAAAGGTCACCCTAAAGAGAGTGAATGGAATCCCACAAGGTTAGTCCCCCATGCATGAAAACAGTCCTTGAAAATGTGAGAGGAAACATCAAACCAATGCTACAGAGACACTTAGGATGATATAAAAAGAAATATATCCTCCTTTCAGCACCCTCCCCATTTCCTGTGTGTGCTGGCCAGGCCAGCCCGCCCCCACACAGACACCTGCAGAGGCGCATGCAAGGTGGAGTGCAGGGCACTGGGCCTCTCTTTATTATGCTTAGACTCATTACTCTACAAATTAGTGGTAGGTGCCTGTCTTTTCTTTCTATTTTTAATCTGGTGGCTGCATTGCTGAATGTCCTCATTAGAGCCTTTTGTCGCCTCAAAAATGAATGCTTTCAGAGTGATAAGTTATGCTAACTTTTGTTATTCTGTTCTTCAATCGCTTTTTAAAATGAACCTTTGAGCATGTTGGGAACTTGGAACTTGTGTATGTTGTATTCATTTCCTAGAGCAGCTGTAACAAGTTACCACAAACCTGGTGGCTTAAAACAACAGAAATGTATTTCTCACGGTTCTGGAGGCCAAAAGTCCCAACCCAAAAAGTCGGCACACCCTCGCTGTCTCCCAAGGCCCTAGGGTAGAGTCTGTCCTGACCTCTTCCAGATTCCTGGAGTCTTGTGCTCCAGGCACTCCTTGGCTTGTGGCCGCCTCTCTCCAATCTCTGCTTCCATCTTCACGCGGCCTTCCTTCTCTAGGTGTCTTTTATAAGGACACTTGTCATTGGATTTAGGGGCCACCCAGATAGTCCAAAATAAGCTCATCTTGAGATCCTTCATGTAATTACATCTGCAAAGATCCTTTTTCCAAATGAAGTCACGTTCACAGGTTCTGGGGTTTAGGATGTGGGCATATCTTCTGGGGGCCACCATTCAACCCATTATAACCATCAGGATCATGGTGTCTGTCGCTGGCACCCTAAGTCAGGCATGCACAGACGTACGGATGCACACAGATGTACAGAGGTGACACACATGCACACACACCCTGCCACACAGCTGGGGGTCATGGAACTTCTTCCTGCTGCCCAACACTGTCGCTGAGCAGACTGGGGGTGCCCCTGCCCTGGCATGATGTCCTGTGATGCTGTTGGCTACAGGACACCATAGGCTGGTCCCTTGTCTCTCCTCAGGGGATCTCATCCAGTCACTCAGCTTGGAGTTCTAACTTTCACTTCTTCTACAACCAGCTCTGTTATCCACCTGCCTGCTCGTCACCTGCACTGAATGCTTAACTTTTACGTAAAGAATCAGACCCATAGTCCGCTCCTAAAACTCTGCTCTCCTCCTGACTTTCCCATCTCCATTTATTGCAAGGACTGAGTTCTTTTGGTTAATCGTGTCCCGAGCCTCGGGGACATCCCTGAATTCTTTCTTTGTCTCACACTCTATTCCATCCATCGGGAAACGCTGTCCGCTCTGCCATCAGGACCTGTCCAGATTCTGACCCACTCCTTGCCTCCTGTATTGCCTCCACCGGGGTTCAGGGCAGCAGCGTCTCTTCTGGGAATGATGATGCACCTGTCCCCCAGCTGCTCTGTCCTTATCCACACCTGGTCCATTCCACAGTAGCAGCCATGGTCAGCTACAGGGATGTATTTAAAGTCATAGCTTAGATCCTATCACTGCTCTGCTTCAAACTCCTCAGTGGCTACCTGTCTCACTCAGAATAAAATCCAAAGTCCTCATCTTGGCCTACAGCAGTGTCAGCAAGCAATGGCTGCAGGCCAAATACAGCTGCTCTCCACTTTTGTGAATAAAGTTTTATTGGAACATAGCCACACTCATTTGTTTACATATTGTCTATGGTGGCTCTTGAGCTACGGAGGCAGAGTCAAGTCATTGTAAGGGAGACCCTATGGTCCGCAAAGCCTATTTACTAGCTGGCCCTTTACAGAAAGTGTTTGCTGACCCCTGGCCCAGCCTCCCTCACCTTCCCTCCCACCAGGTCCCCCCACGTCTTCCCCACCCCAGCCCCACGGGCCTCTTCACACGGGAGCCTCTTGGACTCCCACTTGGGGCCTGTGTCCCTTTGTCCAGAAAGCTCTTCTCCCAAAAAGCCACCCACTCTCTTACTTCCTCCAGGGGTCTGTTCAAATGCCAGCTGCCCAATGTAAAATAGTACACCCCGGTCAGTTACCCTGCTGTGTTTGTCTTCCTAAATCTCATCAGAACCTGAGACATCATTGTGCTTGTGCTTGCTTGTTTACTGTTTACCACCTCCCATTAGAAAATGAGCTCCATGAAAGGGGGCACTTACTTTATTTCCTCAATTTGATGAGTAAATTAATGAATAATTGTTTAATGATGGATGGATGGATGGTTAAATGGAGCCCACTAATAAAACCAACAGAGACTGGCTAGAATTCCATGTCTCCATTCCAAATTCCAGTGGGGAGAAAGAGTTTCTGATTGGTCCCGCTTGAGCCTGGTATGTACAGGGAGTGGCATTGTGGGTCTGTGAAAGTAAATGCCCAAGAAGTGCTGTGTATTGGGCATGCAGATCACCTCATAGCACCATTACCAGTCTTCCCAGATAGGGCGAGTGATCAGAGTCACCAGTGAGTGTTTTAAAAACATCAGATTTCCAAGTCCTATCCCAAATTCACTGAATCAGAATCTCAGGAGTACTGGGACTGGTCACTGCCCTCAAAGGACCCACCTCTGCCTGCAGGACGCCCACCTGGCTCCCACTTCCTGGAGAAGGATTATCAGCAATCACCTGGTAGAGGGTATGAGGTCATTTTTACAGGGTCTGAGAACATACAAGGTGCTCAGGGTGGCAGGAGAAGGCTGGATGGGATAGGAGGGAAGAGTGAGTCTGTAGGTGGTGTCAGGTGGCTGAGGCTGGCACCATAGCATGCCCATTTCTACTCCTTGGGTACTCCCCACATGGCAGGGTAACAGCCTCTCGTCTGTCTCAATACAGAAGGTGGCCTCCTGGAGAGTGGGTGCCATATCTTGTCCACCATTATGTCCTCGTGCCTGCGTGGAGCCGAACACAGAATAGGCTAGATGATTGTAGGATGGATGAATGAGCAGAGCAGTGAGCCAATGCCTGGAGAGCTTCAGTGAGATTCGTAATTAACTGAGATTGCCCCTGGATTGGGGCAAGTAGGAAATTGACTGCAGGAAGACTGGCATTCGTAAATGACAAAGTGGAAGAGGACTAATAGAATTTGGCTGATTTAAAATAGAATTCCTTGGGCACGTCACTTGACCCTCCTTGGTCTTGGTTTCTTTGTTTTAAAAGGGAGTCAAAGTAAGTGATCTCTCAATTTACTTAGAGCTCTGCAATTCTAGTCTAAGTTTTATGAGCTTAATAGATCTATGTGAACATCTGAGTGTCATTAGAGCTGTAGATTTTATGTTCGCAGCCACATCTGCTTTCACGTATGAGTTGCTAGGATCTAGAGGGCAAAATATCTGTTTGACTTAACTTTCATCAAGACCTGAGTGAAGTTCAGCCACTCTTTTTTTTCTCTCTGACCCTGTGACATTTGCTGTCTAGTCAGCATTTTCATTTTAGAGTTTTATATTTTACAGGGAGTTTTAAAAGTGGAGCATAATAAACAGGGTATGAAGTCTCCACTTGGCCATGTTAACCTAAGAAGAAACTGAGGCCGAATACAAATAGCAAGGATTTATTGAGCCAATATGACAATTGCAACTGGGGAGACTCATGGTTAGGTCATCCTGAGAAATGTGTTTCAAAGAGGGGCTTAGCGTTTCATAATCACAGGAAGGGGGACAGGTCAAAGGAGAGAGAGTCGAAGGACAGCCCCACCTACTTCTTTTCTCAGATTTTCTATTGGTTGTACCTGATGTGCAGATTTGGGATTGTTACTAGGTTCCATAAGGGTCACAAGAACCATTCCAGGTTATTTTATGGCTTTCTGGTGCCATTAAGTCTGCTTCTAAGTAAAAATGTTCTCGTGATAACGTTTTCCAGGACAGGTGGACATGATTACTGACATCCCAGATCTCCTGACACTATAATTGACCTGGTCAGAGCAGTTTTTTTGGTTATCAGTAGCAATGTATCCTTTGCGCATGAGCCAAGCACATAGACATAAGTCATGGACATTCATCTCGAGTCAGCAAAAGGTTGTGTCTGTTTCTATCATTTAATGACGAATTTTTCACTCCTAATCTGCAAAGCAAAGTCTATTAAAACAGCTAAACCTAAACATTCAATATTTATTTATGAAGAGAATGTTTACAATTATAAAATGAAAACACAAAAGACGTTATAAGAAAGGAAAACTACAGACCAATATTTCTCATGAACACAGATGTAAAAATCCCCGACAAAATATTAACATGTTGAATGCAAAACATCTCAAAGGAATACATGTTTATTCAATAATAATAGCGTTTTATACAGCTCTGCTATGTGAGGACGATGCATCATGTGTATTATCTCATTTAATCCTCACGAGAACTCTCCAAAGCAGGAAAATTTTTATATTTTACAAATGAGGAAATGAAGGCAGTGAAGTTAAGTAGTTCTCCCAAAGTCACTGAGCTAATCAGATAAAACAGGATTTCTGGCTCCTCAGGACTTTCTCTCCAACATCATATACAAAAGCTCAAAACACAGGAAATTCAGAAGACTGAGAACACGTGTGTGTGTAACTGAACTACCCCAAGACGACGCCATTAAAATTTTGATGTATTTCATTCCACATTTATTTGCTTTCGCTCCGCTCACCATCATGCTTTGTTCCTGACTTATATCCCATTTCTCTCCCCAATTCTTATAACAGAGGCAGTTTCCAAAAGTTACTGCATGGGTTGGAAGCCAATAAACAACCCCCTTGTTTTCATGGCCCTTTTCAAACTTTGGATTGGATGGTTGTCGTATGCAAGGTTTTTCTATATTTTTAATCTGTTCTGCAGTTTATGCATCCAAGCACGGGACTAAATGAAAGATATGAACAATTTTCAGGTTCTTTTTTGTTTGTTTGTTTGTTTGTTTGTTTGTTTGTTTTGGCAGCTGGCTTTTGCAGGGATCAAACCCGTGGCCTTGGTGTTATCAGCACCACACTCTAACCCCCTGAGCTACCCGGCCAGCCCGAGGTTCTTGATAAAACACATGTCCTTTGATGACTGTCTTTGCCACCAGGATGGTGCTCCTGGGGCAGGGACTTTGAGTTGACTGCCGTGTCTGCAGCACCTAGATTGTGTCTGCTACAAGGGACGTGTTCGGTGTGCAGTTGTGAATGCACAGACAGGAATCCATAGGAATCTGTTGAAAGGCTTTATTATGTAATTGTTTGGTTTATGCAGAAGGGAACAGGCCAGCAGTTTTCCCTGGGCCATTCCACACTTCCTGGAAGGTGGTGTTTGGAAATGTGTAGGGGCTTCTTTTGGTTGTCACACTGTCACCATGATTGGGGCTTGGGGCGTGGCATTCAGTGGGCTGTGGCTGTGGGTGTTGAACAGTCCCACACGCTGAGACTCACTGGTGCAAACTTGAAGCAGAACAGCAGCGTGAGTGCCCTGGACCCATCCCCACGTGGGAAGGGAAACTTTATCTGCCACATCGAAGTGGCCATGTCACTCACTCCTCCGGCTCTGGGGTGGACACTGCACATCGCGCGACAAAACTGTAAAGTCACTCCTTTAAAAGATATTTCAGTAGGGGAACTTTTTCAAAGCAGTATGTGAAAGCCACCTGGTACTTTCCTGACCTTTATTGCTTATATGCCCCCTAATCTCAGCATGGCATCGAGAGCCCTTCTTTGTGGTTTCTCAGTAAGTCAGAATTATTGACAGAACAGTCTTATCTTTAACAGAATATTTTTATTTTTCAGAGATCCTTCTTATGTTCTCTTCAAGTCCATCAAAGAGACACCTTCTTGCCACCTTTGCAACCATTTTTCTCACTTTTTCAGAGCTCCCCTTCCTGTCTCCACAGACAGCAGAGGGAACGGGGAGGGAGCCTGCTGTCGTGAGCTTCGCTCTGGGAACCCAGAGCCCTCATGACTCTCTTGCTCCAGGAAGAAGGAAGTCATTTCTCTCCACGTCATTTCTTCCAACTGTCTAGCATGACCAGATCAGCCGTGGCCATGGCCTGATAGTCCCACAAGCCACACTCCTTCCCCCAGCTGCTGCTAGCACTGGCTTCCGCTCCCAGACAGCCCGAGATCCCCTTTTCCAGAGGCTGCTTTCCCCAACTGCCTGTAGCCCCTCCATGGAGCTAACCAGCTGCCGGGGGTTCCTGCAGCCCCGGCCCCCTCCCCTTCCTTCAGCCACTACTTAGCCAGTTACTCCCACAGAGGTGGTCTCCCGAGGTGCCAGTCCCCACCCAGTCAGAGACAGTCAGGGAAGCCTCTGGCCGAGGCACCGTGGGCTGAATTATAGACTTCTTGGGTTAATTAATCCAGCTCCTCAGGTTGTCTTGACCCTTGAGCCGCGTCTGCCCATCATGATAATACCTAGCACATATTGAGCACCTACTCTGAGCCAAGCACTGTGCTAAGCTCTTTACATACTAGGGGTCTTCCAAAAGTTCATGGAAATATTCACATTATGTTTTAATTTCATTTTTCCATGAACTTTTAGAAATACCCTCATATTTGTAATCCACATAAAGACAGCCAGTCTCAATACAGTGTCACATTCCAAAAACATATTAGCCTATCATCTGAAAATAATTGGAAATCAATTCAAATCTTTACTGTAATCTCGGGGGATGGGTGGATATCATTGGGGGATCACTGTCAAGATAGGTAGCAAAATTTCTTAAAATTCTCCTAACCAATTTATCAGTTAGAACTAAAACAACAGTTCATGTCTGTTTAATCCACAGTCAGACATGGGCAATTGTTTCAGTTTTTGTGGGGTTTTTTTATTGAATCATAATTGATTATACATATTTGGGGGGTTCAATGTTGATGTATGTTGATCAAATTAATATTATTAGTATATACATTATTACAAATCGTACTTATTCTTTATGCCCCTTGTCCAATCTCTCCCCGTCCGCCTCTCCCTCCCCTGTTCAACCTCTGATAACCCTAGATTTCTTCTCTCCTTCTGAAAGAGTAATGGTTACTCTGTTGATTTGTTGCCTAGATGATCTGTCCAATGCTGAAAGGTGTGTTCAGGTCCCCCAATATTATCATAGAGCAGATGCTTCTTCTGTCACTCTGGAATGGGCTTTGTGCAGAGACACATCCTCTTCATTGGTCTCTGCTGGTGACTCCTTGTGTCAATACACTTGAGTGGTTGGCGGGCCATATGCATGGTGCTTGTGATATCTAGCCACTTTTCTGGAAGCTGCGCCTATTGTGCTGGATGTGATGGGCCACCATGTGGAAGTGGTGTTTTTGGCCTGCTCCTTGCCTGATTGTGGGAGGAGGGGTCGGTCCCCGGCTCTGTTTTTACATTCTAAGATGTTGTTGTGGAGCATTTGGGTGAGACATGAACAGGGAAAGGGGAAAGGAAAAAGGGTGGGAGAAGGAGGAAGGAGCGGGGCATGGTTGAGGCCCATGGCACCCCCCTCATTCCTGCAGGGGAGACTAGGGGGCTTCCGGTGGTGGCTTGGTCATTGCTGGTCTGAATGCAAATGTCAGAGGGGTGTGGCCGAAGCCTTGTGGTGGCTCAGTGGTCATTGCTAGGCTGGGTGCAAGTGTTGAGGGGACATGGCTGAGGTCCTCAGCCACCCACCCTCCAAGTTTGGGGACCTGGGGTGCTTCCTGAGACAGCTCAGTGGTCATCGCTGGGCTGGTTGCGGGTGTCAGGGGGCATGGCTGAGGACCCCGGCCTTCCCTACTCCTTGGCTTGGGGCCCCAGGGGGCTTCCAGTCCTTCTAGGTTTTATAGGTGTTCTTTGGTGAGGTGAGACTTTTACTAGTTAATATCAAACTTTGCCTCGGGTCTGTGGGTTTTTGTTTTTTCTTTCAGTTCTGCATTGGATTATTTGCTGTTCCCACCACTTAAACTCTGTGCTGGAACTAATTTGTTGTCTTTTGCTTACTTCTAAAGTGGGGAAATTTCCTATGACCAGCACTGGAGCCCTGTGGTTGAGCTAAATTGCTGCTTTGCTTATGATTCCCTGTGGAAAGCTTTTTATGCAGCCCGGGTTTTAATGTTTGACTTTATAGGTACTTCCCAGTCTAGTGAGATCAAGTGCACCTGGGTTGTGTGGAGACTCTGGTCTGGGCCTGAGTCTTTTCAGCAAACTGCACCGCCTGCAGTTCTATATTCCTGAACAGTCTCCACTGAGTGGTCCTGTGCTGACTGGGGGGCAGATCAGCTGTCCATGCTGTACCCCAATGTTCACCTGGTGGGCCTGTCTCCTCCACCACCCGTGCTCCAAACACTTCCCAAGGGACGGGCCGTATGTCAGTCCCTTGTGGTGATTCACTGGCCTCTGAGTGGCTCCAATTTTCAGTTGTCTGTGGCTCCTCCCTCCGACATGGGTCCATGGGAACCCTGTCAGTGGTCTTGCTGGCCTGGGGACCATCAAGGCCCTCTTCTTCCCTGCAGCCTCCAAGCGACTTCACCTGAAGGGCACAGCCATGGCTTTTGCCAGCTCCTGCTCCATGTGCTCAGCAGCTCCAGCCTTGAAGCAGCTGGGGCTCTAAATGGTGGGAGCGATCCTTTCTTTCTCTCATTGTGGCTTCTCCTGCCTTCATGCGCTCTATAGGTCTCTCCTCCTATTCCCTGAGCTCTAGCAGCTGCAGCTTGGCTGTCACTGCTTTTTAGTATTTGTAGATTGGTTGATTTGTGGGAGAGAGTGACACTGGGGGCCATCTGTTCCACCATCTTGACCAGAAGCCCCTGTTGTTTCAGTTTTAATTGTTAAATATCTACATTAGTTTCCCATGGCTGCTGTAACAAAGTACCACAAACAGGGTGGCTTAAAACAGAAATGCATCATCCCACAGTTCTGGAGGCTAGAAATCCAAGATCATGTGTCAGCAGGGCCGCACATGCTCTGAAACCTGTAGGGATCATTCCTTGCCTTTTCCAGCTTCTGGTGATTTGACAGCAGTCTTTGGTGTCTCTTGGCTTGCAGGTGTGTCACTCAAATCTTGCATCTTCTCCCTATTTGTGTCTCTCTGTGTCCAAATTTCCCCTTTTTATGAGGACACTAGTCATATTGGATTAGAGTTCACCTTGATGACCTTGTTTTAACTGATTAGTCACATTTTAAGGAACTGGAGGTAGGACTCCAGCATATCTTTGGGGATGGGGTCAGGAGAGACAATTCAGCCCATAACAGTACCTTGCTAGATGTATGTGCAAAGGTCTTCAGAATCCAGGGGAGGAAGAAAGAACCTTGTCGGGGGTGTCAGGGAAGGCTCCCCAGAAGTCCCCATGTGCTGATGGGGCCTTAAGGGATAACTGGGAGCTCACCAGGAGGAGAAAACAGGAGGGAGAGGGGAGTCAGGGTCCTCGGCAGAAGGAATAGAGTGTGCTCAGGCATGCAGGACCGCAAGAGCACACCGTGCTGGGGAAGAAAGAGAGAAACTATGGGAGGCCGGGGCTCAGAGCCCATTGTGAGTAAAGAGTAGGAGATGAGAGTGGAAAGAACACGTGGAGAAAACCCCCAAGTGGCCTTTCATGCCCCGTGCTAGAGTTTGGGTCTTATCCTGTCCTATAGGAAATGAGGAGATAGTGAGGGTTTTCAACCAAGTCACCCACTTTGAATTTGTCCTCAATCTCAGGGTGACACCTTTTAAAATAAAACTTCAGCAGTACTTTTCTGAACAAAGGCTCAGGTGTATTTTATTTATTAACATTTAAAATGCAATCATCTTTTTAAAAAGGAGCATTTGGTCTTCACCCAGCAAACAGTTAAGGAGGGTGAACTGAGTCATGCCTGGACAGCAATTTGCAGGCTGGTGTCTCAGGATGGGTTCCCAGGAAGCAGGCTGGGATGGTTTGCATGAAGAAGCTTGTTGGCAAGCGCTCCTGTGATGCGTACCTGGGGCAGGGAGCAGCTGGGTGATGCTGCAGCCAAGCAGAGGCCCCAGCCTTTTCCCCGTGGAGCTCTAGAGCTGGGGCAGCCCGGTAGAGCTGTCCCAAACTGGGATGAAAGGACAAGGCCTTGACAATCTTCTATTGACCAGTCACTGGATATGGGCCACCCCCAGTAATGGGTGTGACCTCAGGCAAGGGCCACTCTTTGGGTGAAGGAAATCTGGTGGGGGACTCAGTGGTCATGTTGTTTCCAAAAACCCTGCCGCTAATGTCAAATGTGTTTAATGAGCTCATAGAAACAAACAAAAAGATTAGATGTTTTATTAAAAATAGGTGAGCCTGAGAGACTAGTGAGAGGATAAAGATTACGGAGGAAGTTACATAATGTCATGAGTGCTGATGAATGAGAGGGAGGTGCACTGAGTAATTCATTGCTTGGATGATCTTTTTCTTTCGGGAAGTAAATTATCCTGGGCATGGGGACAAACCATCCAGTCCCATGCCTTCTTCATTTCTAACCTACATGAGGAAAGGACAAGGGAAAGGGTGAGAGGTAAGGGCAGTTTGGGGGTCTTCACCCTAATTGACAAAGCAAACACCGCAGAAACCCTGTGTTTGCAGGAAAGCAGCGAAGGCCTTTGCCATCCAGGCTGCGAGCCACGGGCTGCCGGGGCCTGCTGGTCAGGGCCAGAGGCCTCACGTGGGAGGGACTTAAGGTTTCCCTGTGGCAAAAAAAGAATCCTGGATTTATCTAAATAGTGAATGATAAAATTAAGACAGTTTTTTTTTGTCATATTACATATGGCAATTTAGTGAGTAGGTGAGGCTCTTACACTGTCATTTTTAAAACTGATTTATTAATAGAGAAAGAAATATTGACTCATGGATGGCAACTTATGAGCTTGGGCAGAATGCTGCCGCTCACTCCGCTGCTTGCTTGCAATCTGTGGAACAGGAGAGAGGAGGCGGCAAAGACCGAGGGAGGCGGGGCTCAAAGAAAGCCAGCACAGGGGGGGTCTTCAAACCCCACAGCTTAGCCTTCTCCTGTCCCACTCTGGGCCCCCTATATTTAGGCCACTCTCTTCCTCCCATCCCCTAGACAGTAGATCCTCTGCAGGTGGGCTCCTGTGTGTGCACTGGAGCCTGTGACTCTGCTTTGCATGGCACGTCACAGATCGCTGCTGATGGTCTGAATGAAGAAACCGTTCTGCGGGTTGATAGGACAAGGCCAGAGAACACTGAGGATGAGACTGGCTCAGGGAGCTTGTCATCCTGCTAGTGGTGCATGTCAGGTTTGAACTCACACCCTGGTTTGTGTGACTTCAATTAGTGCTTTCTAGGTCACCTGTGGCCATCAACTTTGTTTCTCCCCTGGTGTGCCCGGATGATCGACATGCTTTGCAATGTGATTCTGGAGTCAGTGCAGACTTCACGGGTTGAGGGCACTGTCTACTACAAGACATCACCATCCTCACACCCCAGTCACAAGCTGCAGGGTTTCCAAGCCACCCACACTTCTGGCCAACTGGTTACAAAGTCTGGGGTTCACACGGCTCCATCAGTCTTTATCATTTGCTAGAACAATTCACAGAACTCATGAAAGTGCTACACTTATGATTACAGTTTTACTACAAAGGATACAAATTAGAAACAGCCAAATGAGGAAATTCAAAGGATGAAGTCTGAGAGGATCCCGAATGTGAAATGTCCACATCCTCAGGATGCAGCACCTCCCAGGCAGATCACTGCGTGTCCATGTGCAGAGTTTTGCTGGGTTGTCGTGTAGGCACGCTTGATGGAATATCAACCACACAGTCAGACCCCATCCCCAGCTCCCCTTTTCTCCCGCAGGTCAGAGCTCAAAGCTCCAACCATCTAATGACAAGGTTGCTCTTTCTAGTGGGGCCAGCTCTAGTCCTGAAACTATCTGGGCCCCTCCTCCACCATGAGCCACCTCGTTAGCATAAATTCAGGTGTGGTCTGAAGGCCCCACCATGAATTACAAAGGCAATCCTACCACTTGGGAAATTGCTAGAGTTTAGAGGGTCCCTCCCCAGAGCCAAGGAGGAATACCAGGCAAATTCTTTAAGATACACCAGTAACCAGCAGTGTGATATTGGAGGGGTGGGGGAGTGCCATTTGATAAAGCTCCCTCTCCCCTTCAGTTTTGCCCTTAGGAAAAGAACACACTGCTGCTAAGAATCTGCCCAGCACCAGGCAGCCTCCCAAACAGTGCGTTTCATGCTTAGGAAACTCCCAAGTTCTTCCTTACTGGAAGCTGAAGCCTACCTTCCTAGGAAAATCTAAGTGAATAGTTTCAATGAATTTCCACCCCAAGAACCTAGAGTTAACCTTTCCCCGTGACCTCTACAGCAGAAATTTGTTGCTTCTTAGAAGGAAACCTGGAAACTTTTTTGCACAAGCTGTGCCACGAAGAGTTTCACTAACCACAGAACAAAAAACTGGATTTGGTCTGACCCCTCTGAGACCAAGAGTGGAACAGAAGCTGCAAAGCCCTGTCTGGCCTGGCATGAGTCATACTTGCTCACATGACACGGTGCCTCTGCTTGCCATATGGCTGGGAGTCCCCCTCACCAGAATCTCTTCTCTTTTTATTTTGAAATTATTTCAAACTTATCAAAAAGTTGAAAAAAGAAATAATGCCAAGAAGTCCCATATCACCTTCACCCAGGTGCCCCAATTGTCCAAACTGATCATCGGCCGTATTTGCTAGCTCCTTCTCTTTATAATCAGACATGCATACACACAACCCACACACATGCACACATGCTCACACACACACACACATGCACACATGCACAAATACGGTGTATCAGTCTGTTTCTGTTGCTTATAACAAAATACCTGGAACTATGTGGCTTATAAGAAAACAAAATTCATTGCTTACAGTTTCAGAGGCTGGGAAGTCCAAAGTCCAGGGAACACATCTGGTGAGGGTTTTGGTTGTTGTGACAGTGACCCAGGGATTTCACACTGCAGAAAATGGCACAGCAGAGAGAGACAGCTCCTCATGTGCTCTTCTTTTAAAGCCCTCAGAACCATGCCCCGACCACCATTATTAATCCATTCATTAGTACATGGTCCTACAATCTAATCAACTCTTCAAGGCCCCACCTTTCAGTTACCATAATAGGATTTCCCACCCTCAACAGTCACAGTGGATTAAGCCTCAGTAGGTTGGGGGCAGGGGGTGGCATTCAATCTAAAGCATATGCCCCTTACCATTTTTCTCTTTCTGAACTATTCGAGAGTGAGCTGCAATAATGCTGCCCCATCACCAAAATGCTCCAGTGTTTATTTTCTCCAAACAAGCACACTGTCCTGCAGAATCACACTTCAACCATCTAAATCAGGACACCAGCGTGACTCTGACACTAACATCCAAACCACAGACTCCATGCAGATTTCACCAACTGTTCCAGCAATGTCTATCTTTCCCGTCTGTTCCAGGAGCACGTGCAGCATGTAGTTGTCACATCTCTTTAGTCTCTTCCAATCTGGAGGCATTCCTCAATCTGAAAGAGGACAGACCTTTTTCTCTAGGGTCTCTGAGGAGACCTCTCACCCTGGCTGGATCTCACGACTAGACTCAGGCCACAAACTCTTGCAGGAATATCTCAGAAATGATGCTGTGCTCTTCTTGGTACGTGGAGGCAGGAAGCACGCCACCGTCACCTGTTCCACCACTGGTGTTATAACCGTGATGACCTCGTCGTTTGTGTCTGCCATGTTTTCCTTTGCAGTTGGCTAGTGCTGGACGGTAGACACACTGAGACCATGTCAATATCCTATCAGACCTCCAACCGCCAGCTTCAGCAAACACTGAGTTTGTTGCCAAATGGTGATTTTCTATTTACATCCTTTCTTCTACTTTTATTAGCTAGCATTCTGCGGTAAGGAAGAACATTCCCTTCTCCCTCATTTATTTATCTTTCTTCGATTCTATTTTATTCAATAGAATGTAGTCTATTCCTAACATTGCATGTTTGAATGCTTAGGTTGTCCCAGATTTGGCCAGCATGAGCCCTTTCAGCTAATTCTGTGTCATTGTTATATATCCCCGACATTCTCTAAACGCTTTCCTTTTTTCTGGCACAAAATGGTGTTCCAGGCTCATTTTGTACTTTTTCTTTTTCTTTTTTCTTTTCTTTTCTTTTCTTTT
>NW_007727822.1:83669-84626 GCF_000696425.1 Galeopterus variegatus | reverse complement strand
TGAAGCCATGAGTGACATCAATACTTGCAATTCCAGTCCCTCACCTCGGGGTCTTCTCCAGCCTTCACCTCTCCGTATTTTGAGTACTTTCCCCAACAGTGAGAATTTCCCATTATCCTCAACATATTTACTTCCTCGCTCAATCTCCGGTATGTAACCACCTCCCGACCTCTCCAGCCATCTCTGCTGCTGGCCCTGCCAGCTCCACAGCCTTATTACTTTTAGGCCCGGAATGACACCACCTCCAAGGGAAGGAAAAAGAAAAGAAGATAAAAAGGTGGAAGAGGAAACCCAAATTTTGTTGTTTTCCCAATCTGGTTTACAAAGCACCAGACTCTGCAAGAGATTGCTGTGTTTAAAAAAAAAGAAAAAATGCTTAGGTTTTGGTTTTGTGTGCATGTGTGTGTGTATTTATTTTGAGCCAAGAACTGTTCTAAGGAGTTTAATCTAATTCAATCCTCACAAAACCATTCCAAATAGGGAGAGTAGTCTCCGCCTTATCTGAAGTTTTGCTTTCTGTGGTTTCAGTTACCCACAGTCAACCACAGTTTGAACATTTTAAATAGAAAATGCCATAAGATCTCCCTACTGGCCAGCTGCCAAAAATAAATAAATAGAAAATTCCAGAAATGCACAATTCATAAGTTTTACATTGCACACTGCTCTGAGTAGCGTGATAAAACCTCATGCCTTCCGGCTGTGTCCTGCCCCGTCCTGCCTGTGAGGTGAATCATCCCTTTGCCCAGTGTATCCACGCTGTCTGTGCCACCTGCCTGTTAGTCACTTAGTAGCCATCTCGGTTATCAGATCAACTGTCGTGGCATCGCAGTGCTTGTGTTCAAGTGACACTTATTTTACTTATGAATGGCCCCAAAGTGCATGAATAGTGATGCTGGCAATTTGGATATGCCAAAGAGAAGCCACAAAGTCCTTCCTTTAAGTGAAAGGGTAAATATC
>NW_007727822.1:75907-81921 GCF_000696425.1 Galeopterus variegatus | reverse complement strand
AGACCTAAAAGTAAAATTTAAAACTGTGAGGCTTATAAGAGAAAACATAGAATATCTTCACGACCTAGGGGAAGGCAAAGATTTCCTAGGATGCAGAAATCATTAGCCATAAAAGAAAATATTGATAAATTAGCATCTATCAAAAGACACTGATATGGAAACAAATAAGGCACACCACGGACCTGGATAAAATATTCATGAAACATACAAAGCACTTTTATCTAGAATGTATAAAGATCTCCTTAAACTCAATAATAAAAATACAACAGAAAAAAATAAGCAAAAGTTTTGAACTAATACTTCACCAAGGAAGGTATATCAATGGCCAATAATCAGATCAAACATGTTCAATATCCTTAGTCATGAGGGAGATGCAAATGAAAAGCACCACGAGGGCTGGCCAGTCAGTTCAGCTGGTTGGGGTGCAGCCTTACAACACCAGGATCACAGGTTCAGATCCCCATACTGGCCAGCTGCCAAAAAATAAATAATAAAAATAAAAGCACAGTGAGATACCACTGTATACACCCACTAAAATGGCTAATATAAAAAATGCTGACAGCACCAAATATTAGTGAAAATATGTAACAGAAGTGTAACAGAAATCTCATGTCACAGTGGAAATAGAAAATGGAATAATCTTGGCAGTTTCTTATAAAGTCAAATATATATCTACCTTTGACTCAGTAATTCCTGAGCCCTTTCAGTAAACAAAGCTCAATCTCTCTCTCTCTCTCTCTCTCTCTCTCTCTCCATTTCTCTATCTCTATCTCTCTATCTATGAAACCATGAGTGACATCAATACTTGCAATTCCAGTCCCTCACCTTGGGGTCCTCTCCAGCCTTCACCTCTCCGTATTTTGAGTACTTTCCCTTTCCTCAGTGTTTATCCAAAAGAAGTGATAACATACACACAAAAATATGTGTACACATTAAGATTCATAGTAATTTAATTCACAATAGCTGTAAATTAAAAATAGCCCAGGTGTCCAGCAGCAAGGAACTGAATATTATTGTTTGTAAAGTAGAATATTACCCCAAAATAAAAAGGAGCAAATTCCTAACATACACAGCAACACGGATGAGTCTCACACATTACGTTGAGTGATAAAAGCTGGACACAAAAAAGTATATACTAAAAGATTTCATGTATATGAAGTTCTAGAACAGGCAAAACAGTTTGGGGTGGGGGGATGGTTGCCTGGAGTGGGGGTGCGAGTGGGCCATGAGCGTTAACTGAGAAGGGATATGGGGGAATTTTCTGGGGATCTAGAAAGTTCTATGTCTTAATTGGTGTGTGGGTTACACAGGTGTATCCATGTGTCAAAACCGAATAGCTAAAATTTGTGCATTTTAATGTATATAAATTTTACCTTAAAAGAAGAGCTGTACAACAATAATAACCGTTGAGTCACAGTCGGGGAGTAGGTGGTAGCGTAGAGGAAACAAGAAAGGCAGAACGCTGGTAACCGCTGAAGCTGCGTGATGTGCACAGGGGGTTATTATACTCTTCTGCGCACTTTGTATGTATTTGCAATTTTCAATAATAAGTAGCGCAGGAGTTCTAGCCCTGAGGAAATTACACATTGGGCCAGTAGATTTCAGTGGGTTCTGAGGAAAGCTCTAAGTTTAAAAGCACCAGAGGTGGAGCCTGCAGGTGGGGCTCAGGAGTGACATGGGGGCTCTGGCAATATGACAGGATGACCATGTGGACAGAGCAGGCAGAAGGTCAGTGGCAGGAGAAATGCGTGATACAAGGACAGAATCGTCCCCGTCACAGCCTTGAACTCTCTCCTATGTCCCCTCGCTGTGGAGGTGCCATTGATCACAGCCTTCCTCCCCATCCTGGGGCCTCCATTCTGATTCTAGCACTGATTAACAACTGCTAACATGTGCATTCTGTGCCTCAGTTTCCTTATCTGTCTCATGGAGCAGGAGTCAACATCTCTGATGGGCATTTTCTTTTCTAATGGGCAAGGGATTTTTCAGGCTGAGGGGCTTCCAGCTTCACAACTCCATGAAATCCAAGAGGGCTGGCAGGAGGCAGCTGGACTGGGACACGTGGGTGCCCAGTGGATGAGTAACTGGGCATTCGTTCAAACCTGATTATTTAAATATTAGTTTGACATTTTCCTAGTAGAGACAGGAAGAAACAGATTTTCTTCTAAGAAAACTGGTATACCTTCTTCTTTTTGTTCCAGTTAAGGAATTGATTACATTTGATTTACTAAATTAAACATCTTGGGAGGCATGTTAAAAAAAAAAAACCATAAAATCTAAATAGAGTGCCCTCCTCTTCCCGGCCAGACAGCAGCCTGTTCTGCATTGTTTAGTCTTTAGGCTGCTGTCGGCTTGGTGGTATGCACGTTGCAAAGATATCCAACAGAGAGAGGTCAATGCCCATGAATTTTTAAATTTTCATCTGAGGGTACTCTCTGTTCTGTTCAGGAGTGGGCTCAACTCATCAATTATATGTGGAACCACATGAGAAACCTGAGTTAAAATGGCACCACAGTGATTTCAGAACTAGGCACGGCTTTCTAGATGAGCTTCCAGGCACTGCCCGATTGGGTCTCCGGTGCATCCAGCTCTGGCTCCAGGCCGGGAAGCGCTGGCATCGGGCTGTGGGGCAGGCACCCTATTTAAACTCCTGGTTAGCAAGAAGGCAGGAACAGGAGGGCACCTGACTTCTTGTGGGCGCTGTTTCCCATGACTGTGCTTCTTGTGCAGGGACGGTGGCACTTAATCCTTTGATGGGAGTCTTGCCCATGTGTGTTGTCCAGCCCCACGAAGCAGCCAGGCCTAGTAGAAACTCTCAGAGTCCAGTGGTCCAGGATCCAGAATCCCAACTTAGGTCCATGAGCTGGATCCACATCAGTTTCTTCATCAGACAACCAGGGATGTAACACCTGCTTCCCTGTGTTGTGCGGATTTGATGAAATAATGTGTGCAAAACGCCTCCCAGCGCCTGGTCCAGACACTCAGGAATGCTGGCTGACTTGGAAACCACTCGGAAGGTGCTTTTCACAGGGCGGATGCTCAGTAGCTGTTAACCGGTTTGATTGGAATGCAGTGTAGAAGCACAGAAGTGTGCTCTCTGCATCTCTGCGTTTCCCCTCGCTGCTGCTGTCCCCTCAGTCTGCTCTTCTCTGTCTCATTTCATCAGACAGAGCCTACTGTGCACCAGGCCTTGCACTAAGTGCTAGAGAATCTTAGGTGAATAAAACGTTAAGACTCTAGAGAATCGCCCTTCTGGGGGGCTACATAAGGACTGTGGGAGCCCAGAAGGAGGCCCCTGAGTCCCACCCCTCCTCTCCTCTGCAGGATATCATCACCTCCATCCTGCTGAGTGGGCGGATCGGGCCCAACATCCAGCTGGCTGAGTGCTATGGGCTGAGGCTGAAGCACATGAAGTCGGATGAGATCCACTGGCTGCACCCGCTGATGACGGTGGGCGAGGTGCAGGACAAGTATGAATGTTTACACGTGGAGGCCGAGTGGAGGTAGGAATGGGGGAGGCAAACGTGGCGGGGGAAGGTCCTGGGAGCTCCTCCCTGAAAGCACGCCCCCACCTCAGAATCTTCTAGATCACCTGAGCGGCATTCTAGGCTTAGTCTTTCTATAGCATTCGATGGATGTATTTTCTGAGGCTTAACATGGGCTCACAGCTTCTCTCCATCTCAAGGCAGAGGTCTAGGAATGTCCCCAGACAGGGTGCTGATGGTGCCATGGTGATGGGGAAACAGAAAGGTGGGGACGAAAGGGAGCCCAGGCCAAGGGCTGTCTGTGAACCTGAAAGCAACATTGCTGTGAGGGAGAAGAGATGAGACAGGGCTGGCCCTGGCACTGCCTGGTGGCCACAGAGGAGGGAAAGAAGAAACAGGTCTTGAATGGGAAGCCAGCAGCCTCGTGGGCATGCTGGGGGGGGTGGCTGCTTCTGCTTTGGTGGGTCCCACTGCCTCCTGTAGATTCCAGCTTCCCTGTGTCAAACAGAGAGTCTGAATATCCCGTCGCAGGTACGACCTTCAAATCCGCTACTTGCCGGAAGACTTTATGGAGAGCCTGAAAGAGGACAGGACCACGCTGCTTTACTTTTACCAACAGGTGAAAAGTGCTTTAGCCTCCTGCCTCTAGGATCACACAGCTCCTTAAATGCCAAGTACTATCCATCCTATCCCAGGGAGATGGAAAGACAAAGCCCAGATTTTGGAGGCCAGTCTAGGATACTTCTCTTGAAGACATTTCTAGGTCCATTGCCAGAGGCCCCAGCCCTGATCCTCTCTTAGCTACTTAAGTGCTGGCTCACCTGCCCCAGATGCTCCCGGCTCCTCTCAGCCTGGCCAGGTGGCCCAGGAGGCCTGACTAGTGAAGCCAGAAGAGAAGCCAAAGAGAAGCCTTGGGCACTTAGCATAGGGCCCTGCAGCCCGACACATGGGATCTCTAGCCCAGCTCTGATTTCTAACCTGGTATTCCTGGGGACTTCATTTACCTGCATGAAGTTGTTTCCTCTTCTGTAAAATGAACATTGAAATAACACTTACTTTATAGAGCTGTTGCAAGGACCAAACAGCATCACTGGCAATGTGCTGGTAAATTGGTTCTCTGAAGAAACAAATCCCTGATTCGTAGCACTTGCCAATTCCCATGGTGTAAATACTCCCACCATGGTCTATTTCAAGCTACTGATGTGATATCCACAAGCTTACAAAACTTCTGAAAATTGAATAAGTGGCTCTCATGAGCTGCTTGGAGCCTCTGCAACTCACACTGGATGTACTGCATGTGGAGGGCACAGAGTGAGCCGCCAGTGTTATATTCTGTCTGGTCTTAGCTCCCTCCTGTATGAGAGCACTTCAAGAAGTTCCTGGAAGGCTGGCTGGTGAGCTCAGCTCATTAGAGCACAGCCTTATAATACCAAGGTCACTGGTTTGGATCCCCATACCAGCCAGCAGCAAGAAAAAAAAAAATAACGCAAATCTTTCCATGAACTTTCTGAAGACCCCCTCATATCTCCCTCCTGGGTTGCTAGGGGACCAAGCCAGATTTATTTTGGATGGTAGATAACGTCTATCACTACTTATGAACAGGGCTTTGGATAAATTACCAGCTACTCCCAAGATCTGTTTTCTTCTCTCCAAAATGGGGGTTGTGGGGAAGGGAAATCTGAACCTCCTGCCTCATGGAGCTGGGAGGGAACATGTAGGAAACCTGCTCAATGCCCCAGGCCTTGGCCTGTGGAGTCGTGAGCTGCCCTCCCAGGGTTCTAGAGGGAGGCAGGAGGCAGAGGCAGAGCTGAGAGGGAGCCCCCGCCCCCACGGTGCTGCCTGTGAGTGGTGGGGTGGTGAGAGCCCCCCCCAGGGAAGTGGGGGAGACGGCGTGAGCCTGACCTTGGCCTTCCTGCCCGCCAGCTCCGGAGCGACTACATGCAGCGCTACGCCAGCAAGGTCAGCGAGGGTATGGCCCTGCAGCTGGGCTGTCTGGAGCTCAGGTATGTGGCCTGAGGCCCGGACTTTCCTCACATACAGAGTGGGACACAGGAGTGGGTATGTGGTAGTTGGGGTGGGAGAAGAGGTGGCTGGCAGAGGGTGAGGCCCTAAGACACTTCGTGATATCCTGGGTTAGGAGGGATGGAGGGCCAGCTCCCGCCCTGGCCGGTCTCCCACCTTCCCTTACCCACCATGGCCCTTGTCTGTCCCGCCTGTCAGTCGTCTCTGCTGCCGTTCAAGCAATTCAGCAAATGTCCCTTGATCACCAGGCCATGTTCTGTGGGACATTGGAATTTAGGGATTCCCATCTGTGATGTCCACTGCTGTATCCCCAGCTCCAGCAGGCCCTGGATACCTGTGCACAGAATTAGGACACCATCCAGAGATGCCCTGAAATGTACGGTGTTTGGGGGGGGTGACAGACCAGACTTTCATGTAGGAGCCATCAATCCTTCCTGAAGGCATCAGGAACAGGGGGTTTGAACTGCTCCTGAGAGGAGAAAAATTTCAGTTGGCAGATAATGGGGG
>NW_007727822.1:71897-75108 GCF_000696425.1 Galeopterus variegatus | reverse complement strand
CAGAATGACATCATCAGAATGACAGTCTAAGAAATTAGGCCTTACTCTTGTCTGTCCAGGTGCCATCACCATTTGGGACAGAGGGGAAGGATGCGGTAGACCTAGTCTCTAGCCCTGTGTTAACTGAGGCATTGCCATTCAGTTTCACTATCCGCAGCCTCTACACCTCCCCTTCCTGCCCCTCTACCCCTCACCTATCTGAAAGCAGTGGTCCCAACATCAGGTTGCCATTATAATCACCCGAGAGCTTAATACTGCAGAGATACCCTACCCCCACCTTGGGAACTCTGATTTGGTAGATCTGGGTGGGAGCTTAGAATATGCGTTTTTGACCAGTCCCCCAGGTGACCCGGGTGCAGTTAGCCTTCGAGGAGCTGCTGGGAGGACCTTTAGGATCATTGCCAGAGAAGCCTTTGGCAAAGGGTTTTCCTTCTGGTTTGCTGGATATGTAGTTGCAGGGGGAGTCCTGACCCTGTCTGTGACCTTAAAGTTCATAAAGAGCAGAACTCCATAGCTGCTTCTACAGAGTTGGGGGCTCCTGGGGAATTGGAGCCCCACCCTGGATCTCAGAGAAAGTGCTGACGAGTACCCCAGTGGAGGCCATGGGACAGGAAGGTGAGGGTCCCACTTTGATTGCAGCATCCGAGACTGTTGGTGTTTATGGCAGAACAGGTCAAGCACGGCCTTGATTGCTCCCCATTGCTTTACTTGGTGACTCTGTCCCAACAAGCGAGGGAACACCAGGGCCCTCCATGCAGAGCAAGTCTGCAGCTCCCGCAGCCGGCTGGAAGTCGGTCTACCTCGGTGCCGTGGACAGAGATCTTGGGAGCTCGGTGTACTGGACCAGAAGCAGTCTGTGACATGTATTTTATTACATGTGTCTATTATGCCTTCCAAGACCACTGCAGTCCTATAACCTGCATCACATCCTACCCAGTCACATCTTCCCTTCTGAAATTGCACAATGGGAAAAAGCTTATGTTTACCTGTTTTATTTATGGGTCTCATACCCAGGACTCTAGTATCACTTTGAGATGCCAGTCATTTAAGTCACCTGTCAAACAGTCATCCCTTTGTAATAAAACAGCAGCATTCCATTTCATGTCCTTACATCCTCTCTCCAAACTCTTACTGGCGGTGGCTTAAGTGCCAGGCCTGTGCTAACGTGCTGGACGGCAGCATGAGGCATCCGATGTGGTTCTCGCAGACAGTGCTGCCGGGAGTGCAGAATCTAGTGATGTCTGCTTCCTAATTAGCTCAGGATTAGTCCCCAAACCATGCTTGTTTCCTGAAAGTGGCATATGTTTCACGTCTCCCAAGTCTGACGACCAGAGTCAGATAGATGTTTCTCTTCCTACCGCTGACCGCCACGGTGCAGGGTGTACGATACTAGGGACAGTATGTGGAAAACACCCGTTTTGTGAACCTCATGGAAGATCTTCAGGCGCAGTGATTTTTAGAGTTAAATACAAAGCTCTGTATACAAAGATATCGTAATGAGCTATTTTAAAGTCGGGTTGCGACTACTTTGCACCAAGAGAGTGAAAACCATTTCTGAAAATCAGGTCATAAGGCAGAATTTTCCAGGGCTGTGGCTCTTGCCTGAAAAGATTCCAGAGTGCAGACTTACATACAAATCATCGGCAGTATTTTGTCCTATTAACATTATTGATTATGTCACCTGTCTACAGATATATGGAGTCTCCAGGGGGAAAAATGTATTTTTCCTAGCTTTAAGAGGAAGTAGGATGTGCACATGAGATTAGATTAGTGAAATGAATCCTCCATGGACTCAACTCCCGTCAAGGAGCAACTGGGCATAACGATGCAGAGCGGAGGGTCTGGAGTTGGGCTGCCCACATGTGTGTCCTGGTTCTTCCATTTGCTGTGCTACTTTGGGCAAGTCACTTAACCTCTCTGGGCCTCAGTTCATGCATCTGTAATAATAATAGTAGCAACTTTACAGGGTTGTTATGAGGAATGAGTGAGTTAACGTGTTTAAAATACTTAGGACAGTGACAGGTACAAAAGTGCTCGATAATTACTCTCTTCTTTTATTAATTTTTTTCTCTTTACCCTTATTTTGTTTATTTACTTATTTTTAATAGTCTGTGTTTTAGAGCAGTTTTAGATTCATAGAAAAATGGAGCAAAAGTTACCGAGAGTTTCTATATATACCCTCTGCCCACCCGCCACACACACAGCCTCCCGCACGGTCAACACCCCCTCCAGACTGGCACGGTTGTTGCCATCGATGAACCTGCACTGACACGTCATTATCACGCAAAGTCCGCAGTTTACATTAGGGCTCACTCTTGGTGTTGTACATGCTGTGGGTTTGGACAAGTGTATAATGACACGTATCCACATTGTAGCATCGCACAGAGTGGTTCCGCTGCCCTGAAAGTCCTCTGTGTTCCACCTTCTCATCCCTCCTCCCCCCAGCCCCTGGCAACCACTGATCTTTTCATTGTCGCCACAGTTTTGCCTTTTCCAGAATGTCATACAGTTGAAATAATATCTCATTAACTTTTTATTGATTTACTAGAAGTGCTTTATAAATGCCAAATATCTTATGTTATCTAAATATCCCCCTATAAATTAAAATTTGAAATTTATGGACTTATATGCTAGAAATGAGTACCTACCCAGTTTGAGGAACCAAATAAGTTCTCCCCCTTAACATGAGGCACCCAGGATCATTGCCCACCCCCAGAAGAACCCCAGAGTGTTCTGACCTAAAAAATCAGGTGAATGTGCAACCCAAGATTAGTTAAGTAGTAACTGATAATAAGTAAAGATTGGAGAAAGAACACTTGGCTTGCTGTGCTTCAAAACACATTTTGGTTTGCAGCTAACTTATACATGTTGGTAACGAGTTAATGTTTCTATTGCTGTTTAGAAGTAAAACACAACCAAATGGATTTTGCATAGATGTCTTGATGCTTTCTGCTGTCCCTTCATTACAAGAGGGAAAAAACATATGAAATTGGCTTCTTATTTTTGGTAAAATTAACAGTAACAATATTAGTTTTCTTTTAATCAGTGGCTTTCCAAACATTTTAATTTCAGTAACAAAATCCCTCATTTATGGCAAATATTTGCACTTGCTAAATGAGATTTTTTTTTTTTTCTTAAAAGATGACCAGGAAGGGTATCTTAACCCTTGACTTGGTGTTGTCAGCACCACACTCTCCCAGTGAGCTAACCG
>NW_007727822.1:48803-71108 GCF_000696425.1 Galeopterus variegatus | reverse complement strand
TTCGTTTAATCAGTGGCTTTCCAAACATTTTAATTTCAGTAACAAAATCCCTCATTTATGGCAAATATTTGCACTTGCTAAATGAGATTTTTTTTTTTTTCTTAAAAGATGACCAGGAAGGGGATCTTAACCCTTGACTTGGGGTTGTCAGCACCACACTCTCCCGAGTGAGCCACGGCTGGCCCTTAAATGAGATCTTTTATCTGTAACCCTGGCAGCCAGGACAACCAAACCCCAAACCTATACTCAGTGAAAACATCTACAGTACTACCGCGTGTTTGCCACATTCTTTATCGCATTTTGTTATCTCCTTCTAGCCCTATTTTATTTAACGTGTTGTAAGTTGTGCTCTCCTTGCATCTTTTAGAAGCTGGCTGATGAGCTCCGTGGTTTGGAGCGTGGCGTTCTAACACCAAGGTCAAGGGTTCAGATCCCCTTACCAGCTATCTGCCAAAAACCAAAACGTATATATATATTCGATATTATAAGACAAAATTTAGCAATATTGACTGAGCCGTCATAAAATGTTATTAGTCATTAAAACTCACTTAAATGTACTCATTCTGAATTCTGTAAGAAAATTTTTATATTAGAGACTTTTTGTCTTCTGCCTCCGCACCATTCCCACCTGTGGCATTTTAAACAAACTCAGCCTGCCCTGCCTGGACAGACCACTTGTCTTCTCAGGCCGCTTTCTCCCCCCTCCACTCCATTCCTGTTCATTCTTATTTGCATCTAAGTGAAACTGCTCAAGTACTGAGGATTATGAGCTTGTGCATGTGTACTGGGGGTTAGGGAGGGAAGCAAACGGGGAAACACAGAGGAAGGTCATGATAAAATAATCGCCTTCAAATATATGACATCTGAGAAAGGGGTGAAACTTAGTCTCTGTAGCTCCAGGGGCCCAATCAGAGGAAGATACGGGAAAGAAGGACTTTCCACCACATTGATATGTGGCTATGGGGCAGGTCACCTCGGCAGGTATTGAGCCCAGAAGGTTTATGTTATGATGACTGGGCTAAATTCACTGCGTTTGATTTTTTTCAAGTAAAACAGATAATACTTATTTAATGTGGAATATTCAGCACATGTAGAAAAGAAAAATAAATTCCTAAAATTACCTGGAATTCAATTAACCAGGGATTAACATCCATTTACAAGGTAGGTGCATGCTGATTTTTTTCTAATGCATTTATTGTTTCTAAAACTGAAACCATATTTGTTAAGAGATAACTACTTATTTTGCTTGACAATATATTCAAAGACACCATTCGTTAGAAATTGTTAAGAATATAACATTGTATGTTTTAAGTTTGTATTGGGGATGTCTTCTATAATTTTATGCTTTAGATGTTCTTTTTGGCCCAATGATTTGGAAATATTTTCCTAGATTTCTTTCTAGTTTTAAAATGGTTTTACTGTTTCCATTTATCCTTTTATCCATCAAGAATAAGTATTCTAGATAAATAGAATATGAAGTGAGGATTTAGCCTTCCTATTTTCTAAACATAGTGAACTATCTAAATTTACTACTTTTTAATCATAAGCTACTTGCCTCTCTCTGCTTATAGTATTAGCACAAAACTGTTGCCAGATGTCTACAAGGACACCTGGGTTTAAAGGACCACTGAATTACAGATGCTCCTCAATTTACAATGGGATTGTGTCCCATAAACTCATCATAAGGCCAAAAAATTGTAAGTTCAACCTGTAAGCCAGGGACCATCTGTACTTTAATGCACAATCACGAGAAGGACAATGTCTGCAACAGTCAATGAAATTACTAGACACAGTAACCCAGACAGGGAAGGAAGCTGGTGCATATGGGGACATTAACAATTTGATCTCAGCTTAAAACACAGTTGCTACAAATAAATAATACGTGAAAGTCTTCATCAAAACATACATTTTTAGGGAACATGGGACTTAAAGAATATGCATGAAATATTAATAGATGTCACCTCTGTTGGTAGGACAATGGATTATTTTTATTTTCTTCTGTACTGTAAGTCCTAAAGCTTTTATACGTACTATGTTGAATAATTCTTTAAATAAACACACAAACCTACACACATATAAAATTTCAGAGACAGCAAATAAGGGAAAAAGAAATCAGAAAGGGAACACAGGACCTGAAGGTGAAGCAGTGTTCCTAGGGTGACGGTGTGAGCCTTGAACGCCTTGGTCATTTCTAGAGGCCACAGATAGGGCCTAACACGTGGCAGTCCTGGAGCTGGGTCTCCCAGAGCACAAGGCTGGATTCTTCTCTAGGAATGAAATTCGCGGGTTTTCCTCTTCCTCACAGATTCCTAAATATCACATTGCATGACTCTCCTAACTTTTCCCCTCCCGGCAATTCCCACATCAGGCAGGTACAGGGGTCATGGGTGCCCCGGTCTCCAGCCATCAGCCCTCCTCTCCACACCTTCTCTCTTTCCAGGCGGTTCTTCAAGGACATGCCCCACAACGCACTTGACAAGAAGTCCAACTTCGAGCTCCTGGAGTAAGTCTCGGGGTCTGCCCGCCACCCCTCCTCCCTTCCTCTTCTCCAGTGCCCTGCAGACCAGAGCCAGGCAGGGTCCCTCTCCCCACACCCTCTCACCTTTTCCCGACTGGCCGGGGTCCTGGGATGGAAGTGAGGGGGTCAAATGCTGCCTTCGTTTCCCTTCTTTCAGAAAGGAAGTGGGGCTGGACCTGTTTTTCCCAAAGCAAATGCAAGAGAACTTAAAGGTGAGAACCCCAGTGGGCGAGGGCCCAGAAGAACCCCTTAGTGCTGATCCCCAGGACTAGAGATGGAGGGACCAGGCTGAGGATACTGAGAGAAGCCAGGGCCCCTGCGCTGCCTTGGGCCATCTGGATGCAGGACAGCCAAGTGCATCCGGGGGCCCTTTCTGTGCTGGAGAATCAGGATGAGATGAGCTTCTTAGCTGTGTGGCCTGAGCACCAGGCGGCCACCTCCCCTCCCTCATTGGGCTATGGAGATCCTCCTTGAGATGACGGATGTGGGCTTGGGGTGATAGATCACTGCTGCTCTGGTGGCCACAGCTCTGGGGACCAACGTCCAGCAGTGGGCAGCCTTTCAGTGGGACCCTCGGGGAAGGGATCCAAGTTCCAAGGAGTAGGTCTGGCTCACCGTGGCCCATGTCTTCCCCAGCCCAAGCAGTTCCGGAAGATGATCCAGCAGACGTTCCAGCAGTACGCGTCACTCAAGGAGGAGGAGTGTGTCAGGAAGTTCTTCAATACCCTTGCCGGCTTTGCCAACATCGACCAGGAGACCTACCGCTGCGAGCTCATCGTAATGACAGCTCCCCTCGGCCTCCCCCTGACCTGGGTCCCAGGCTTCTTGGGAAAGGGGCCAGAGGCCATCCGGGGTGGGGGAGGCTGGAGGTTCTCAGACAGTGAGCTTTGCAGGCCAAGCTGCCTGGGGGAGCTAGTGCCAACTCGCCTGCTGGCAGCAAGGAGCTGAGATGCTGGCCTCCACCCGGGGAGGTGGGCAGGGTGTTGGGAGGGGCCGTGGGTAAGCCTGGGGTTCAGGGTGGAAGGAGCTAGAGGGCCCAAGATACAGTGGCCCATGTCTAGCTTCGTGAGCTGTTCTTCACATTTCTGAAATGTGGGGTGGACAGAACTGGAGCAACAGTCCCCTCTCTTCTTGTATTCCAGCAAGGATGGAACATTACTGTGGACCTGGTCATTGGCCCTAAAGGCATCCGCCAGCTGACAAGTCAAGATGCAAAGGTAGAGGGAAACAGGGGCAGCCCACCCCCAGCCCCAGCCCAGGCTTAGAGCTCTTTCCCCTTCTCCTGCCTCCTTCCTGTCTGGCCCGTTGGTCCTTCTCATCCCACTGCTGGGAGCAGAGACCTTGTAAAGCCATGCGCTGGTGTGCGTGGCTGCAGAGAGAGAGTCTGGGGATAGCAGCATGGGGCAGATGGCTCTTCACTTCCCTGTGACCATGCTCTGCACAGAAGCAGGGGTGCGGAGGGGAGAGAAGGAAGCTGTTATGACTTTCCTTGGCCAGCTGCAAGAGTTGCTCTTTCTGTGGCAAAATGAGACAGTGAGTTGCCTGGGGGACGTGTCCAGTCCTGGCTCTACCATCAGCTTGGGCTATGACCTTGGGCAAGTCCTGGCTTTCTTCTGACCTCGTTTCCTCTTCTGCAAAGTGAGGTGCTTGGGCTAGATGATGCTTCCAGATGTAATAGTCTTTCATTCCTTCTTAGTCCCACAAAAAGACTCCCGGTTCCTCCTGCCCACCCCCCATACTGACCAATCTATGGCCCGATCCCAGCTGTGTGGTTCCCTTCCTTTCCCACAGCCCACCTGCCTGGCTGAGTTCAAGCAGATCAAGTCCATCAGGTGTCTTCCACTGGAGGAGGGCCAGGCAGTCCTGCAGCTGGGCATCGAAGGGGCCCCCCAGGTGAGCGTCTCGGGGGCCTGCAAGCTCTGCAGGGCACGGCTGCAGGTTGAGAGTTCTTGCTCAGCCTGACTAGCCAGGGTGGGCAGGAAGCCGGGATCCCTGGCCTTTGGGATCTTGTTAAGGAAACTGCACCCAGCACTTAGACAAGGAAGGTACCATAATGATAATAGATTATAAGGCAATCCAGGAAACAACGTGATTTTTAAAAAACGTCAGGAAAGAAGTTGGAAAAGTTTTTAGGGTAGGTCAAGGTGACGAGAAATCAGGTACAGATCAGAGGACTAACTTTTACCCAGTGAACGACGACTCAGGAATCAAGACCTTAGGAACACAGGCTTTTTGTGGCAGAGAGAGCTCAGGCTGCAGAGCATTTGTCTATCTCGCCTTCCTTCCCCTGTCCCCTGCTCCACTCCCTCTCTCTTCCCTTTTCTGTTTCTGCTTTTGCACATTGAGCACCTACTAGGTACAAGGCGTGGTGCTGTGCATTCAGAGACCAAAATAAGAGCGACCTGAAAAGGGCCCCCAGAGCTTGGGGCGTCCAGTTGGGAGGGTGGCGAGCATGCCCCCTGGTGGCCACAGGGAAGGCGAACAGAGCCCGGAAGGGGTGTGCGCGGCCCCCGGCGGGCGGTGGGTGGCAGGGGTCCTGCGGGGCAGACTCTCGCCAAGGCCCTGGGGTCTCATCCTCGCCTGGGCTCTTGTCTGCAGTCCTTGTCCATCAAAACGTCGTCCCTGGCGGAGGCTGAGAATATGGCTGACCTCATCGACGGTTACTGCCGGCTGCAGGGGGAGCACAAAGGCTCTCTCATCCTTCATCCCAAGAAAGGTGGGCTTCCCCTGGAGGGGGGCCAGACCAGATGGCAGCGCAGCTGAGCAGGCCCCCAGAGGCAGAGGGTGAATGAAGAGGCTTTAGCGGTGTGAGAGAGGCTCGTGCAGTCCCCCAGACACTTCCTGCGGACCCATCTTGGCTTGTCAGCTGCAGGGCCCGGGCTGGCCCGTCTCCCCCGGCCCTGCTGGTCAAGGGCCGCACAGAGACGGGTCTGGAGAAGAGGCGGTTGGTGCCCCAGGGAGATCAGAGCTATTGCTGGAACATGGCTGGTCCCTCCTGTGTGTGCATTCTGCTTTGGGGGTCGGAATCAGGAGGCAGGGGTCCGGGAGATTGGGAACAATGTCAGAAGGAAACCTCCAGAGAGGATTCCAGTTCTAGCCCGTGGCCGACCCGGCTTCCACTCTGATGCCAAGAGAGGACAGAATGGCAGGGAGGGGACTCCTTGTAGGAGCAGGAGGCTGGCCATCCACTGCCCCCAGGACCTGGACTCGCTGGCTCCAACCCCTACCGTCTCTCCCCGCAGATGGTGAGAAGCGGAACAGCCTGCCCCAGATCCCCATGCTGTGAGTACCCCGGGGAGGCCAGGGCAGGGCCCTGAGCTCAGCCTGTGCTGCAACAGAGGAAGAGCAAACAGGGAGCCCCCAACGCTGTACTTCCCGGCTTCTGGGCCCCAGAACACCAGAGTCCCAGCATTTCACAAGGATGATTTTCCCCCTGCAGTAAATACCTGCAGGAATATTCCCGTGCCCTGATGCCACCTGGCCTTATCCTGAGAGGATCACTGCCGTCCTTCTCCCACCCCCCCGGCAGCCTGGGCTGTGCTCCCAGGTTATTGCCAGCTAGGATGGGCTGCGTCCCCAGACAAGGCAGGTGGGGAGGGTGGGCCGAGGCGACCAGGGGAACACTGCCAGGCTCTGAGCTCACCTGGCTCCTGCCCCCACCTCCTGCAGAAACCTGGAGGCTCGGCGGTCCCACCTCTCCGAAAGCTGCAGCATAGGTAAGCCCACCTCATCCTCCGCCTGTGCCCAGAGCCTCGCTCTGCCTGTGCTGGTGACATTGCCCAGGGGTCCTTCCCAATCACAGAAAAATGTCCTTCCCCGTCACTTCTTAATGATGGTTTTAAAATATCATTAATCATGATAGCTAATGTGTACTGAGTAGTTAGTACACGGCACCACGCTTCTCTTAGCTCAGGCTGCCAGCACAAAATACCATAGACTGCGTGGCTCAAAAATAGACATTTGTTTCTCACAGTTCTAGAAGTACAAACCCAGGTGCCGGCAGATTGTGCATCTGGTGAGATCTCTCTTCGCGGTGTGCGATGGCCAGTCCTCTCTGTGTCCTCACATGGTGAAGACAGACAGAGCTCTGGTCTCTCTTTCTCTTCTTATAAGGGCACCAGTCCCATCCTGGGAATCACCTGCCAACACCCACCCACCCCCAGTATAGTCATATCAGGGATTGGGGCTTCAGCATGTGAATTTGGGGGGGACACAAACATTAAGCCTGTAACTGTGTTAAACACATAGCAGGTATTATTTTATTCCATCTTTACAGCATTCCCCAGAAACATTCATGTCACGGAAAGGGAAACTGAGCTTAAGGGAGAGTAACCAATTTGTCCTAAATAATGAGCAGGAACTCAGGCCAAGGCACCCGAGGCTCTGTGGCCGCTCTGAACCCCGGGACGGGAGCCAGGGCTCGGCTGGCTTCCACCCCCTCCACCCCGCTTCGGCTCCACTGGCCTCTGGGGTGGGAGCCACACGCTGGTTCCTGACAGGGCCCACTGAGGGCATCTTGTCCATGGGATGGGCGTCTTCCTGTCGTTCCAGAGTCAGACATCTATGCGGAGATTCCTGATGAGACCCTGCGGAGGCCTGGAGGTAGGTCCTTGACCCCACCACCACAACCACAGTCAGGGCCCTGAGAAGTGACGTCACATGCACTTGTGTGACACCACAGGGAGCATTCTGTCCCTCCTTTGTGCTCCCCCATGTGGCTCTGACGGGCAGACCGAGGCGCCCTGGATCTGAAAGCTGGGATCGCTCTTTCTTCCCCGATCCTGATTGACCTCTGTTTGCCTGTGGAGCTGTGGGGTTCTAAGAGCGTGGACCTAGGACTGAGCGTTCAGAGGGAACGGGGTGATGGCTCTTCCCTGTGCCTGAGACAGTGGAACCTTGTAGATCCCCTTGCCCAGCCCAGCCCCTGGATCTTGGCTGAGGTGGTGTTGGGGGGTCTGGTGACACCTGGCTTTAGGTTCTGTAGATAGTTGGGTTCCCCAGGGGATGCCCGCTGGTCTCTGTGCCCTGGGACTCTGTTTTCTGCATCTTCTGGTGACACCTGGCTTTAGGTTCTGTAGACAGTTGGGTTCCCCAGGGGATGCCCGCTGGTCTCTGTGCCCTGGGACTCTGTTTTCTGCATCTGTGCAGGTCCACAGTATGGAGTTACCCGCGAAGATGTGGTTCTGAATCGTATTCTTGGCGAAGGCTTTTTTGGGGAGGTCTACGAAGGTGTCTACACAAATCACGTGAGTTCCAGACTCCTCCCTGATGCTCCTCGTGTGCTGGTCTGTAGGGTGAGGCAAGGGCTCCAATCTTAGTGGAGTGGAGGTGGCAGCCATGACGCGGTGCATCCTCATCCACTTTGCATGTGAGATTCATGTAATACTCAGGGTGTGATGGCGACGAGAGGCATTTCTAGGAAGGGTAGCAAAATCCTAGGGACTGAAATAGAGGCAGGACCTGGAGGAGGGCCGCCACCTCTTGGTGGGGGAACACAGGGGGGGAGGCGGGATCAAGGTCCAGTTCTGAGAAGAGAAACGCAGGATCCAAGGCGGGAGCTGGTCTTGAGGCCCTGAGGGGCAGAGCAAGGTTTGCGCGTGTGGTCGTGCTTCTAGCAGGCTCCAGGGAAAGGCAGATGCAGGAATGGGCAGCAAGAGTTTAAAGCCCAGCAATAAAGGGAGAGAAAGTGGCCTGGACCCCGCGTCTGGCGATGGCCGGGCAGCTGCTTCACAACCCACCTGCTGACTTTGGGCAGACCCTGTGACCCTCAGCCTCAGTGTCATCCAGACAGCCAGGGGCTTGAGTTCTCTGATCTCTACAGCCTTTCCCAGTTGTAACACAGCCTGATCCTGATCGAGAAAAAAGGTAGTGGGGAGTGAGAGGGGGAGTCGACTGGTGGCAAAGTCAGAGGATGGCTACGGTGACCCCGGGAGGGGACACTCTTTTGAGCACTAGGTGGGACCAAAGGGCCCTCAACACTCTCTTGTTGCAGAAAGGGGAGAAAATCAATGTGGCCGTCAAGACCTGCAAGGAAGACTGCACTCTTGATAGCAAGGAGAAGTTCATGAGCGAGGCAGGTAGGCGTCCCCTAGGGAGGGACCCCGAGACCTCCCAGGACTCCAAGGTGGGAGGGGGCCAGCAACCCAGGAGCAGGAAGCGTGAGCAGTGCCTGCACCGTGCTGAAGGAGGATTTGCTCCCGGCTTCTCCCTGTGGGGACAGTACAGACTCTGAGCCTCCCCGGCCCTCCCCCTTGCCCCCACTGCAGTGATTATGAAAAATCTTGACCACCCGCACATTGTGAAGCTGATTGGTATCATTGAAGAGGAGCCCACCTGGATCATCATGGAACTGTATCCCTACGGGGAGGTGAGCTGGAGGTGGAATCTCGACCACCCGCACATTGTGAAGCTGATTGGCATCATCGAAGAGGAGCCCACCTGGATCATCATGGAACTGTATCCCTACGGGGAGGTGAGCTGGAGGTGCACTGAGGGGACACTGGGATGACAATCGGGCCACACACGAGCAGGCACCCAGTGGGAGGCACTTAGAGCGAGGGGCCCTTCCTCCGCTCACCCCGCCTTCTGGATTCAGCTGAAACAACCCAGAGGCCTGTGTGCAGAGATGACTGGGACATGCTGCCAGCTTTGGGGTTGCCCTCCTGTCCCACTGGCTCCGTACAGGAGTGGCACCGGGGGTCTTGATGGTACCTCCTCTTCCCTCAGCTGGGCCACTACCTGGAGCGAAACAAGAACTCCCTGAAGGTGCTCACCCTCGTCCTGTACTCGCTGCAGATATGCAAAGCCATGGCCTACCTGGAGAGCATCAACTGTGTGCACAGGTATGGGAAGGGAGTGCATGGGCCAGTGTTGGGATCCTGGAGTTGACCCTGCCAGTCGCAGCAACATAGAGCCCTGAGCAACCTCTCGGAGCCTGTTGCCTCATCTGTCAAGTTAAAATAGCCGTGTGTGCTGCACAGGACTGTTAAGAGTAACTCTGAAGCCCGAGGTGTCTGCTTGTAGCTCAATGTCTTCCAGCCCTTCTGCTGTGGGTACCGGGAAGTAGCTTCCCGCCCTGCTCAGGCTCACTCTCCTCCAGCTCACCACCTGGTGACGTGTGGCCCAGGAAGGAGGGACTAGGCTAGAGCAGCACCGGGAAGATCCTGGGGTCTGGGCCCAGACGCAGCCCTGGTTTCCCAGCACCCTCGGGCTGCTGCGTCCTGTCCTCCCGGTGGCTGTGGAGTTGGCCCCTGCTCCACCTTGCTCTGTTCCCATCCCCTGCAAGGAGGTTCCTGCCCTGGAACGTGACTCCTGGGGGAGACAGCAGCGGGGTGCTTACCCCACCATTGCCATCTGCTGCGTGGCCTCATGCCTGAGCCTCTGCAAAGCCGTGCTGGGGGTACGAACAGGCGTCCGTTCTGTCACTCAACAAATGTCATGGAACTCCCACTCAGTGCCAGGCACCGTCCTAGGCTCCAGGACGAGGTGATGGTTTAAATGGGCAAGCCCCCTTTTCCCCATGAGGCTCATATTCTAGCCTGAGGGTCAAACGTGTGGCATCGATGGTCACGGGCTGAGGTGGTGTGATTGTAGATGACAGATCGTAGAAATAAACAATCCCTGATTGTTTATTTGAAGTTGCCATGCTTTCAAGTCATCTTTTCAGTAAACAAAAGCAAACATTAAAGAGTGAAGCCTTCCTGTGGGAAGCAAGCAGGGAAAGTGGTGTGGGGTTGGGAGTGATGCCAGAACATGAGGTAAACCGAGTCAGTGGTGCTCCCCCTGCGAGGGGTGAGAGGCGGCTCTGCACTCAGGCTGCCTGGGCCGACCCTTCTCCTGCCAGTAACCTGTAGGGCCCATACCTGCGGGGCCCATTCCTGCAACTCCCTGTGCTCCTGCCTCCTCGCCTGTACCGGGGGGTTCTGAGAGACTGTGTGCCGGGGCTCAGGGCACGTAGTCACATGTAGGATCCTGGGATCCTACCTGCTCCACCAAAGTTAGTTATGCTGCTGCCACAGCTGTGCCTGTGGTATAAGGGGAGGGGAGAATTGTGACCAGGGAAGAGGTGGGGGCTCATCCCTGCAAAACCAGCAGGATGACACCTCCCAGCAGCCGGGACTGCCTGGCCAACAGCACAGAAGTGTGTGCAGCAAGTCCTGGGAACCCAAGCCAGGCTTCAAGTTGGAGACTCGTGGGAAGAGCTGCTGAGTGACAGAGTCCTGCAGTGACAAGGAGGCCACGACAGAGGGTCCGCTTGTGTTGGGCACAGAGGGGCCGCCCTGGCTCCCCCCCGAGCTGGGCTTTATAGGACCCCCCAGGGGGGACAGTGACCGACAGAGGCTGCCTGATTTTGCTCCGGAGGCTGGGTCCCTGGGCAGCACTCTTCTGTCCATCTGTCCCTCTGTCTCTCTGAAGAGTTCCTGCTCCCACAGTGGCAGCGCCTCACCCTGGTCTTGACACCCTTCTTCCAGGGACATTGCCGTCCGGAACATCCTGGTGGCCTCTCCTGAGTGTGTGAAGCTGGGGGACTTCGGCCTGTCCCGGTACATTGAGGAAGAGGACTACTACAAAGGTGACAGCTCCCAGCTCTGCTTTGCCCTTGAAGGGCTCGCTGAAGCCAAAAGCCCAGAAAAAGGAAGCCTACGGCCGGCGGCCCGGGACCTAGGGTCTCCGGAGGGGAGGCTGTATCTGTGGGTGATTCTGATCTTTCTTCCCTACATAACTCCTGCTAACCTCTTTGACTGCCCAAAGAAGCCTACGGCCGGCGGCCCGGGACCTAGGGTCTCCGGAGGGGAGGCTGTATTTGTGGGTGATTCTGATCTTTCTTCCCTACATAACTCCTGCTAACCTCTTTGACTGCCCAAAGCCTCTGTGACTCGCCTCCCCATCAAATGGATGTCCCCCGAGTCCATCAACTTCCGCCGCTTCACGACTGCCAGCGACGTCTGGATGTTTGGTGAGTGGCAACACAGGAGGGTGAGGAAACGGGGTCAGATTCTCCCCTCCCAACACCCCCAGGTTCCCAGGGCTCTGTTTTGCTGGGGTCACTGAGAAGCCTCAGGGCTGGGGAAGCCAGTGGTGGGTTGGGGTGACGGGCTAAGGGCTGGCCTGGGCAGTGTCGGGCCATCTTCCTGGAAGAGGCTCTTGCGATGAGTATGTAATCCACCATGCAGCCCTGAGGACTAAAGGGGAGACACCCCAGAGGAGATCCCCAAAGACAGAGCTCAGAGGTTGTTTCTAAGAAGGAGGTGCATAGAGTAGAGAGACGGAGCCGGTGTGGAGGGACAGCCCCTTACAGAACACAGTCCTGCAGATTTTCCCACTCAGTTCTCCCACAGCCAACCCAGGAAAATCTCATGATCATCTCTCCCATGCGGAGCCGGTGTGGAGGGACAGCCCCTTACAGAACACAGTCCTGTAGATTTTCCCACTCAGTTCTCCCACAGCCAACCCAGGAAAATCTCATGATCATCTCTCCCATTTTCCAGATAAGGAGACTGAGGCTCAGACAGTGTTGGCACTAGGCTTCCAACTCCAGCTTTCTTCTATTGATTGATTGATTGATTCATTTGTTTATTTACCTATTTATTTATTTTACATTCTAAGATGTTGTGGAGTGGTAGGATGGGGCAGGGCTGGCCCACGGCTGGCTCCATCGCTGGCCTGGTTGTGGATGGGGGTGGGGGGGCATGGCCACAGCCTTGGGGGGCCTCCCCCACTCCAGGTCAGGGGCTTCTGGTGGCAGCTGTTCAACTCCAGCTTTCTGATAGGGGCTTCCCTCCCTCCTAAGAGAAGTCACTGGTGGTCCCAGAGATGTGTCTTTGACGGCCGCCTCCTGACCCCAGAGAACACTAACAACTCCATGTTGAAGGGGTCTAGGAAGGGGGCCTAAGTTTGTTTACTACAGATGTAGGTTGTTGGTTCTTTGGGTGGACCACCATTGTGGGCAAGACCCCCAGGCTGCTGGAGGAGGAGGCCAGACAAAACCAGAGCTCCTCCTGGCCGGGACGTGCTGATTGCCGCTTCTGCTCCTGGGGAGGGTGGCCCAGCACGGGGCCTGAGTCCTCCTCTTCTGCCCTCAGCCGTGTGCATGTGGGAGATCCTGAGCTTTGGGAAGCAGCCTTTCTTCTGGCTAGAGAACAAGGATGTCATCGGGGTGCTGGAAAAAGGAGACCGGCTGCCCAAGCCTGACCTCTGTCCACCTATCCTATACACCCTCATGACGCGCTGCTGGGACTATGACCCCAGTGACCGGCCCCGCTTCACGGAGCTCGTGTGCAGCCTCAGGTGAGCGTGGGGCGGGGGCTGCGGGCAGAGGGACTGCTCCCGTGCAGCGGCACTGAGAGGTTGGCAGTGTGCTTCCCTAAACGAGATGTGGTCAGGTCTCACCACTCTCTGCAGCCCATGTCCTTGTTCCCACCTTGTGGAGGACACAGTTCAGGCACAGAGTGGGGGACTCAGCAAAGGCAGTGACAAACGGGGCTGGGACTTGCACCCAGACCTCCCTCCTGACCAACACCGAGCCAGGTATCCAGGTGCAATCGGTCGATACTTCCAGCAGAAGCACCATGCCAGACACTCAGTACATAGGCGCTCAGTAACTCTATCGCAGGACAGGAGGTCAAGACCAAGGTCACTGTCAGATATGAGCTCAGAGACAAGGCCAGCCTGGGGAAGCCTTACTCATCTGGGCGTCTCTCAAACCCGAGCACAGTGCCTTACTCACAGTTTGTGCTCAGAAGGTATTTGTTAGGTTTGAATTACAAGACTGACCACAAGACTTTCCTTGAGGGGTCTGTGCGCTTTGTGGAGTTTGGGACATGCCACCTGCTTTCCCACGGTGCCCTCTCACCTCTCCTCTAGACTTTGGTCTTTCCTCCCAGATAGCAAGGAGGGGGGTCATTTTTGACCTATCAAGACTCTCCCTTTTGAATGGGGGTCAGGGGTCTGAGGGTCAGATCCTTCTCTGTGCCTGGAAGCCATGATTCCCTGGGTCCTGAGAGGTCACTGGCGAGGGTTTTGTCCATTTTAGAGGTTTGGGGTCCTCCGTTTTCCAGGTAGCATGCCTGTCATCAGCTCTCCCATGGGTGGTCTGACTTCTTTTGGCTTCCTTTAAGGTGGGGGTCAGCAAGCATTTTCTGTAAAGAGCCAGATAGTAAATTTGGGGGGCTTTGCAGGCCATACAAGTGTCTGTCGAAATGACTCAAGTCTGCCATTGTAGCTTGAGAACAATAATAAACAATGCTGTGTTCCAATAAAACTTTATTTGTGAACACTGAAATTTGAATTTCACTTAATTCTTATGAGTCGTAAAATATTTTTCTTCTTTTTATTTGTTTTCAGTCATTAAAAAGTACAAAAGCCATTCTTAGTTTGGGACCATGCAAAAATAGGTAGGGGCTGGATTGTCTGGTGGGCTGTCATTTACTGACCCCTGCTTTAGGGAATCTCATGCTTAATTAACTTTAAACACTGTAAACTTAAATGATATAGTTAACACACTGGCATTTCTTTTGAGGACAAGAAAATAGCCCCCAGAAACTGCCTCATGTAGAGGCAGCCCCAGGCTGGTGCTGGGAATTCCCAGGCCAGGGCACTGGGGATGACCCCCCATTTTTTGTGAGGCAGGGACTTTGACATGGTCTGCAAAATGTCCGGCTTAGAAAGTCTCTCTGCCCCTGTGTGTCTCTTCATTGACAACTAATTCTGGATGCCTCTGTTGGTCCCTCGTAAGGGAGATTTGAGAAGCCAACGGGCTCCAGGAGAAAAGTATTTGAAAGATGTAATTGGAGAGGGCAAAAGCTCTGGGGTGATGAGGCTGGGAGAACTGTGGGGAGCTATAACAGTTGCCCCCCACCAGAGGCACCCTGCCAGCCCCCTGCCATGGATGGGATTATGAGCAGGCTGTTCTGTTGTGATCTGAAGGACACTCAAAGACCCAGAAGACCCCAGGAGGCTGCCTCAAGCCACAGCCTGACAGTCCCTCCTTTAGAGTTAGGAAACAATTTGATCAGTGTATCCCAATCTTTTGGGATAGGAAAGGCCTTTTTAATGTCAAATTTTGAGAATTCTTCTATGAAACAATAGCTACACTCTTAGAATCCTTTGACCACCTAAATGAAGTCAGCTGTCATTAATTTTTATGACACACAATATAAGGCACATACATTTGAAAATGCAGTATCAAGTATTATATATTCAATAGTGCGTAATACTTGGTACTATGGATTCATGGATTCATGGACCCCCTGCAATAATTCCAGAGTCCTCTGAGGTCTGTCATTCCCAGGTTAAGGAGCACTGGATTGGGTAAGAAAGGCCAGAGGCACACACACAGCTAACCTGGGAGTGAACCCACAGCCCCCGTCAGCACACACCCGGATGCATTGGTGGGATGTATAATGAGATGCAGGAGATGAGAGACATAGGCCTGGGTCGTGACACAGCTAACCTGGGAGTGAACCCACAGCCCCCGTCAGCACACACCTGGATGCATTGGTGGGATGTATAATGAGATGCAGGAGATGAGAGACATAGGCCTGGGTCGTGAAGTTGGCTGGGACTTTGGAAGTCTCCACAGGGCACCAGCATCAATAGCAGGTGCAGGAGGGCAAGCGCAGGGGAGGCGGGGCTGCAGGCAGGCTTCTGCTGCCAGCTTGGGCTGGGACTGTCTCTCCAAGGAGCCCCCGAGATGCATATAACTCTGACCTTGTTTCTCTCTCCTTGTCTGACCTGACCTCTTGGCAGTGACATTTATCAGATGGAGAAGGACATTGCTATAGAGCAAGAAAGGAACGCTCGCTACCGACCCCCCAAAATCTTGGAGCCCACCACCTTCCAGGAACCCCCACCCAAGGTTAGCCAAGCCCTGGTCTCATCGGTCCCATGAGTCACAGCAGAGCCAGGTCCCTTTGTGACCCACTCCCACCTTAGCATAAGCAGGATGCTCCCCCACAATCCTCTCTCAGCCCTTCTACCCAACCATCCATCAGCACTGAACTCAGCCCTGTCACACCAGTGTCCCAGCAGGTGGCATCTGAGACAGCAGACACTTTGTGGGGCGACTGAGGCAAGAAGCACCCCCAAAAGTTTTTCTTGAGAGGCTGGGCACTTTTTTCCTAGGAGTTTTGTAGGGACGGGTTAGATCCCCTAAGGACACGTGGGTGGGTGTGTCCTGGGTCCCTCGGGGCAGTCTGTGTCTGTGACCTCCCTGGCAGCACTGGGCTAAGGGCCAGGGCCCCACTGCTGTGCTGTCATGTGGGTGGGTTTTGAGAGACCGTGCCTGTATTACTCAGCTGGAGATGCTACAGCAAAAGACCACGGATGGGGTGGCTTCCACAGCAGACATTTATCTCTCACAGTTCTGGAGGCTGGAAGTCCAAGATCAAGGTGCTGGTGTCTGGTGAGGGCCTCTTCCTGGGTGCAGGTGGCTTCCTTCTTACTGTGTCCTCACCCAGCAGAGAGCAATCGAGCTCTGATCTCTCTTCCTCTCCTAATAAGAACTAATCTCATCATGGGGTCTCCACCCTTGTGACCTCGTGTAATCATGTCCCAAAGACCCCACCTCCTAACACCATCACATTGGGAGCTGAGGCTTTAACAGGTGCCCTTGAGGGGGACACAGACATTCCGTCCACAGCAATGCCTGATCTGCTCCAAGGCCTTTTCTCACCTGTCCCTCTTGCCTGGCATGTTCTGCCCCTTCCCTCAGGGCCCACTCAGTTGTCATGTCTTCCACGAAGCTTCTGTGAGTTCCTGAGCCCTCAGTGACTTCCTCCCTCTGACTGTCTGTGGCTCTTGGTTGCTCGTTTGGCAGTGTCCCCACATAGGGGAGCTACACATGCACAGACCCTTAACCCTTCCAATTAGCGATACCCCAGGAGGGCCAAGAGGCTGGCCTCTGTCCCTCCCCATCACTTAGCAGGTCATCGATGCTCATTAAGTGGGTGCAGAATGGTTTTAGTGGTAACTTTGTCCCTGTTTCTTCTTCCTTCTGGACAAGCCTGAGCTGTCTCTGACCTGCTGTTGCCCTGGGTGAGTTTTGTTCACTCAAGGAGAGAAATGGCACTGACACATCTCTGCATTCTCTCTCCAGCCCAGCCGGCCCAAGTACAGACCCCCTCCACAGACCAACCTCCTGGCTCCCAAGCTGCAGTTCCAGGTAAATATGTAACCAGAGGGCCGGGAAAGTTCAGGCCCACCCCTCATCTAGGTCCTTCCCGAAATTCCTTCTTGTGCCTTTGAAGAGCAGCCTACACCCACTCGGGGAATGGAGCTGGCCTGGGTTGGCTCTTCTTTGGCACCCAGAATAGAACACGAACTCAGATTAAGAGAATAAGAATGTCATTCTACCAGGCTGTCCTCAGCTAGGAAGATCTGCCTTAAGGCCAGTCCATCTGTCTCCTGCGTCTGCTGCTTCGTGTGTCCGCCACCAACACCTCCCCATGTCCCGGACCTGCCTGGCCTCCTACCCTGAGCAGCGCCTTCTGGGAGGAATCCCGGGGAGCTGGGGACAGTTGACATTCTCCAGAGATTGGAGTCGCTCCCCGGGGCTCCCCGCAGAGGCCCTGACCAGAACCTGGGTGGCCAGTGGAGAGAGAGCAGGTTTCCACCTGAGCTCTCTCCTGCCTCCGCTATCACCAACCACATGTCTTCCCAAGGCTGTGGGTCCCTGTCACAGAATGTCTCTGTCCCATGCCTCTTTCTTGCATCTAGGTAAGAGGGAACTCAGACCCCTCTCTTTTCTTCTCTTGCATCCCTTAGCTCAGTATCGCTGCTCAGACATGGAGTGTCTCAACCAATAGGGGCACTGTCAGCTTATCTCATGCTCCTTAAAGAAAGGTGGTGCCCCACAGTCATGTTTCTTCTCAAGAAAATGCCCTGGTGCCAAAACACGCCGTCCACAGACTAACAGATAAATCCTCCTCATGTGAGGAAAAAGCCCTGATTCAGAAGGTGGAAACAATGTCCTTAAAAAAAAAAAAATCCCCTTGTGTGTTCTTTAAAATAGTGATTTAAAATTATATATATATATAAAAATTATATATTTTTATGTACATAATTATATATATTGCATATATATTAATGTATAATTATGTGTGTGTGTATATATATATATATATATATATATCTGTGAGTAATCATATCTGTCAATGTGCATCACGACTATAAAATGAAACTCTTTTCCAAAGAGTCCTGAGGGGGAAGACCTGGTCTCAGTGGGCCAGTGACACGTGGACCCCACTGTGTGCAGAGCACCTGGGGAGGAACGTTCGGTGGACGAGAGGCCATGCTGCTCCACCGTTTCTCTTAGATAGAGCCAATGAAATGCCCACACTGTGCTCTTTATTAGCTGCTGGAGAGCAGGTCCTGTGTCTCCCACCGTGTTCATGTGTCATTTCTTTGTGCTCATGTTTGTAGCTGCTAATTGTCCACCCTCTGGTCTTGTCCCTGTGCCTGGTGCTTCTTTGCTTCTCCTGAATAGGTCCCTGAGGGTCTGTGTGCCAGCTCTCCCACGCTCACCAGCCCTATGGAGTATCCATCTCCTGTTAACTCGCTGCACACCCCGCCTCTCCACCGGCACAATGTCTTCAAGCGCCACAGCATGCGGGTAAGACAGCTCTGCATGCTGGGTCCCAGCCTGAATTGAAGGAGGATGCTGGAGGGAGGTGGCCTGGGACAGCAGAACGCCACGTCCTCAGGCCCAGCAGGTGCCCTCCAGGCTGCCATGCACAAGCCAAGCCACCAGGGGGCCCTGTGACTCCCCTCTCTTTGTAAACACACAGAGGCTAGGGGCCAAGTAGGGCTCCACTCCCGAGGACACCAGCTGGACCCAGGCTTGCCCTTGTCCACACTGATGCTGTGGCTAGTAGTGAAAAAACCTCTCCCTTTCCTGAGCCTCAGGGGCAGGGTGGTCCATGGTAGTGTGTGGCAGAACGCAGCCCAACCTGGTGGTGCTGGAGAACAGGAGAGCCTGGAGACTCCACCCCCTCCGCCTTCCTGCCTGATTGCTTTGGTTGCTAAACCTCTCCTCAGTCAAAGGAAAGGCTTCCTTGTGGCCACTGCTCCCGCTGCTTTTGTAAAAGTTGCTGCTGGATGGGAAGGAACATAGAGGCAAGTGTGAATACAAGCTCATTAATTGGCTGGAGCAGGGGGCCAAGCCACCTGCCACTGCTAGTGAGGCCCTGAGTGCTTCGTGGACTAGCTTCTGACTGTCAGGTCTTATGTGAAAACACACCTTTGCATTTAAGCAGATGCCCATGGACACCAACCATCTGCTTCAACGCACATGGCTCCCATGGTCAGCTGCCATGAACACTTGATATATTTCACTAAACTAAATTACAAAACAGACTGAAAAACTTATTATGTTAGCTCTAACTCTGTAAACATACATGCATGATATTTCAGGCTCGGAATACGTGACTCTAAAAATTTTTTTGGAAAAAAAAATATATGTTTATTGTAGGAGATTTGGAAAACACAGGCAAGTACGTTGAGATGCGTTTGTGCCATTATTCTTAATTTGATAAAATTTTGAAATGAGCACAACAACTTAGAATTCCAGATACCAAGATCTGGTGTGAAATAAAATTTTCCCTTACCTACCTCATTTTTCTCTTTTACATTAATTTAGCCAATTTCTGTCTTTGTATATGCTTAATAATAAAACTGCATTTTTAAGCATATACTATAATTTAGGTAGTGTTCAGTTCCTCCACCCTTCTGCCCTTTACTCTTTATTCACAATTAATTAAGTTTTAGTGAGTTTTTCTCTAAAGTGTGTTCTTATAGAAAGAAGCTATTTTGCAAGTTTGAGGGGCGGCATGGCCTTTGTGCAAGCTCTGCTTCTCCATGAGGACGTCATTCAGTTCCATAAAGACTAACTGTGCAGAAAGAAAAAGGACCTTTTGTGTCAGGAGTTTAGAAGTAATTGCCATAAGGAAGATCTGCACATAAAGAACATAATGAGCATTTCTTTAAATAAACAAACAAAAAAGTTAAAAATATAAACTCCATCTTATGATATAGATCAGAAACACTGAGAAAGTCTCTTCCAGGTAGAATGCTGAAAAAGTATATAATAGGCACCCTGCAAAGCATTTGAAATCATTTAACAAAAATTCAGAAATGATTTTCCCACAAAAAAATCTTCTACTGACAGGGTCTGTAGCCTGACTCATCTGGGAGTCTGTAGGATGCCACATCAGAGTCAGGATGGCAGGACCTCACGATTGAGATTTAAAATAATAAAATTCAATAAAAGTAGGGTTTGCAGGACGAGTATAGGGCGCTGTCCTGGGTGCTAAAGAGGGAACCGGGCGGTTCTGCCTTCAAAGAGCTTACAGTCAGCCAGAAGGAGGTCAGGCGCAGGTTCACTTGCCATGCAAACAAGACAGTTGTGGGTGCCACAGAGAGGGAGCTTAGAGAGAAGAATAACTCCTCCCAGCTGCCTTTTAAAGCTGGGCATGAAGGATGGGAAAGATTTGAGGGCCGGCCCATGGCTCACTTGGGAGAGTGTGGTGCTGATAACACTAAGGCCGCGGGTTCAGATCCCTTATATAGGGATGGCTGGTTAGCTCACCTGGGAGAGTGTGGTGCTGACACCACCAAGTCAAGGGTTAAGATCCCCTTACTGGTCATCTTTAAAAAAAAAAAAAGAAGGATGGGAAAGATTTGAACAAGAAGAAACTGGGGTGCAGAGAATGGAAGAGGCTTAGGCATCAGACTGAGTGATGGGAAACCACAGGGAAAATGCAGAGTCTGTTTGGCTGGAACAAGGAAGGGTCCATGTGCAGGTGGAAATAGGGCTGATGGGACGGGTAGCGGCCAAATTTTGGAAGGTATCACAGCTCGCGAGAGTCATTTTTAAACACCACTAGTGGGGCTGGCCAGTTGGCTCACTCAGAGTATGGTGCTGAAAACACTGAGGTCGAGGGTTCAGATCCCCATACTGGGGGCTGCCTAAACAAAACAAACAAAAAATGAAATAAAATGAATTAATTGAAAAAAAAAAGCCATATGTACCTGATTCCTTTTAAGAGTGTAATGGAATCAGCAGTGTAAGTTTTCATTGCCTGGTAAGAATATCTGAGGTGCATTTCAGCAAAAGTCAACCATAAAGAGATTCAATCTTTTTAAGTTGTCATTTTCTCCTTGAGTTTTATTATGAAATTGGAAGATATCAGAATAAGTCTTCCATTATGTGTTTGTTAAAATATTTGGTAATATTAGGCCTGGGGCATACTAGGCATTTTAGTGGTGGAAATCTTCTCTTAAACTTATAAAACTATATAGTATTTTCTTTGCTCTGGTAACTCATCCTAGCAGTATGTACCCTAGTCTTTCTCAGACCATGCATTTTTCTTACACCAGGAAATTCATAACTATATCTAGAACTCATGACATTTAGTTCCTATTCATCATTATTTGTCAGTAGCCTGCGGCAGCTGTATCTTTGTGTTTGCAGGTATTGACATTTAACGGGGGATATTTATAGCCTTAAAATTCCCTCATTTTGAAGCATCAGCCTCTGCAAAATAAATGTTATTTTACTTTTTTCAATTTCATGATTATAAAATACTCTTACATTCTGAAATTTGATTCTTAAAATATGGCCTAGATTGGTGGTTCTCTGCTGAGGTGATTTTCCCTCTGAAGGGACATTTGGCAATGTCTGGGGGCATTTTCATTATAAATGGGGAGGTGCCACAGGCATCTAGTGGGGGGCAACCAGGGTTGCTGCTAAGCATCCTACAATGCATAGGAAATCTCCCTGAAATAAAGAATTATCTGACCCCAAATGTGAATTAGTGCTGAGACTGAGAAAGCTGGATGTAGCTATTGTGTATTCAGCCCCATGAGAACAGAAACATTGTTGTATTAATCTGTTTCTGTTGCATGTAACAAAATACCTGAACTGGGTAATTTGTAAGAAAATGAAATTCACTGCTTACAGTTTCTGAGGCTGGGAAGTCCAAAGTCCAGGGAATGCATCTGGTGAGGGTCTTCCTTGGTGAAGGCTTCAGCAACACAGGTTATCACATTGTGAGATGGCAGTGCAGAGAGAGAGACTTCCTTTTGCTGTCCTTTTAAAGCCCTCAGAACCACACCCATGACCATCTGTAAGCCATCAACTTAATCACCTCTTCAAGGCCCTGCCTTTCAATTATCATAGTAGGATTTCCCAACCCCTTAACACTGTCACAGTGGGGGCCACGTTTCCAGTACCTGGAACTTCGGGGGACATAGTTTAAGCTGCAATGAGTTTGGGGTGGACATTCAATCCACAGCAATTATATATTTTAAAACCACTTCCCTCCTAGCACTGAAACCCATGTTTGCCAAATAGTTGTTGCTTAATTAATAGTTGTTGAATAGATAATGAACACAGAATATTTCAGCAAGAAACCTAACTGATGGGGAGAAGTATCATTAGAAATTTAGATTGGTCGGGCCGGCCCGGTGGCGCACTGGATAAGTGTGCCGCTTGGGAAGCGCGGCGGCGCTCCCACCCGAGGGTTCGGATCCCACATACAGACCGGTTCCCGCTCACTGGCTGAGCGAGGCGCGGGAGCAACACCAAGGGTTGCGATCCCGTTGCCGGTCCCCGGTCCGGTACGGGGGCAACACTGAGGGTTGCGATCCGTTGCCGGACACGGAAAAAGACAAAAGACAAAAAAATAAAAGAATTATTCTGGATCATTGAATCACTATACCTGTTGAATACATCCAATTTATAAAGGCATCTCTCACAATTGATCTGTACCAAATCACAGATATTCCAA
>NW_007727822.1:14332-48793 GCF_000696425.1 Galeopterus variegatus | reverse complement strand
TAAAAAATAAAAAGAAAAAGAAAAGAAATTTAGATTGGTAATTGAGGCTCACTGAGCACTAAGAAAAAAACATCCCGATATAACTATTTTAAAACTGTACTGTAATATCCCAGTGTGTCTTATACGATTTAGTAGGAAAACTCTTTTAAGAGACTTGGCAGGGATTATGGCTTGCTAAAAGTAGATGGAGATCATTTTTAGCATTTTCTGCAAATGACTTGTATGTAATCTGGCCACTTCCATCGAAAGGAGCTGAGGGACCTGCTGGCTTGGGTGTCATAGAAGGATCCTGCCCCTTCTATGGCAAAGGCAACCCCTGGGTTTTATGCAATCAAGAGGATGTCAATCACACTCTTCCTCCACTGGTCCAGGAGGCCGAGGTGACCATGTGCAGCAGAAAAAAGGCAAAATAGTTTGGAGGGACTGAGCAGATAATTCTACAACAAACTCTGGGGAGGATTGGGGGGAAATGGGAAAATGCATAACACCTTCCATTTAGGAACCAGCAGATAAAAGTGTGAATAGGTCCAAAGCCCCACAGGTGAGTTACAACAAGGGTTAGACAAGTAAAGCTAGGGAGCGGAAGCGTTTGTCTTATATCCACAGAGCTGTGTTTCTTAAATTCTGTTCCTCATTTGCTCTCCTACCTCATGCACTTCTCTTTTTTCATTTTATTAATATTATTTTTTTACATTCTATGATGTTGTTAGAGCAGTTGGGAGGGAGAGGGAGATGGGAAAGGGAAAGGAAAGGGATGGAAGGAGGAGGAGGGAAGAGGGGCAGGACTGAGGCTGTGGCACCCCCCACATTCCCACAGGGGAGACAGGGGGGCTTCCAGCAGTGGCTTGCTCATTGCCAGGCTGGGTACAGATGTCAGGGGGGTGTGGCAAAAGCCCTCATCTCCCACCACCCCGGCTCGGGAACCCAGAGCCCTTCTTGCTGTGGCTTGGTGGTTGTCACTGGGCTGGTTGCTGGTGTTGGGGGACCCAAGGCCCCACACTGCCCTGGCTTGGGAGAGCCCAGGACAATTCCTATGGCAGCTCAGTGGTCATTGCTGGGGTGGTTGCACTTATCAGAGGTTATGGCTGAGGCCCTCAGCTCCCACCCTCAGGACTGGTTGTGGGTGTTGGGGGGCATGGCTGAGGCCCCTGGCCTTCCCCACTTTCTGGCTTGGTAGCCCAGGGGACTTCCAGTCCTTCTAGGTGTTATAGGTGTTCTTTGGTGAAATGAGACCTTTAGTTAATATCAAACTTTGTCTCCGGATGTGGGTACTTTGTTTTTTCTTTCAGTTCTGTGTTGGATTATTTGCTGTTCCCACCACTCAAACTCTGCACTGGAACTAATTTTTTGTCCTTTGCTTACTTCTAAAATGGGGGAATTTCCTGTGGGGACCAGTACTTGAGTTCTGTGGTTGAGCTAAATTGCTGCTTTGCTCCTGATTCCCTAGGGAAGGCTTTTCGTGCAGCTCAGGTTTTAGTGATTGACTTTATAGGTACTTCCAGTTCTAGTGAAATCTGGTGCACCTGGGTTATGTAGAAACACTGGTCTGGGACTGAGTCTTTTCATCAAACTGCACCCCCTGCAGTTCTATATTCCTGACCAGTCTCCTCTGAGTGGTCCTATGCTGATTGGGGGGCAGATCAGCTGTCCTTGCTGTGCCCCAGTGTTCCCCCAGTGGGCCCATCTCCCCCACTGCCCATACTCCAGATGCTTCCCATGGGATGAACTGTGCTCTGGTCCCTTGAGATGACTCCCTGGCCTCTGAGTGGCTCCTCGGTCCTATGTGGGTCCATGGGAACCCTATTAATGGTCTTGTTGGCCTGGGGGCCACCAAGGCCCTCTTCTCCCCTGCTGCCTCCAAGCAACTCCATCTGAAGAGCACAGCTGCAGCTTTTGCCAGCTCCTGATCCATGCGCTCAGCAGCTCCAGCCTGGAAGCAGCCAGGATTCACAGTGGCTGGAGGGGGTTTTTCTTTCTCTCATGGTAGCTTTTCCAGTCTTCATGCACTCCATAGGTCTCTCCTCCTCTTTGCCTGAGCTCTAGCAGCCCCAGCTTGGCTATTGTTGCTTTTTTATAGTTGTAAATTGGTTGATTTGTGGGAGAGAGTGATGCTGGGGACCATCTACCCTGCCATCTTGACTGGAAGTCTTGTGCACTTCTTCTAACCTTTGGTTAAATTGCCCCTGCTATTATCTTAGTAAAGACAACGTTTCAGTAGAAAGGCCTGGCAGGTGGTGGGCGCTGTTGCCCCTTCCCTCTGCTCAGCCACGGACAGTCACATGGAACCGCACACAAGGGGGCTCGTGGCAGCAGCACAGACCTTCAAAGCTGCCAGACCTGCCACCACTGGGTTTCCAGAGGGTTGGCTCTGCATTTCTCAGTCTATTCAGTGACAGCAACCGTCACCAATGTCAACTAAGGAAATAATATTGGGGATCACGTGACAGTGTGACTGAGTGCACGTGAGCAATGAGTTCTGGGCTTGGGCATCACAGGCACGCGCTCGATGCTGACAGCCAACCAAAACTGGCTGCATGCATGGCCGCAGGTTTTAGAACCAACTTCCAAGAAAAACGTAGCTGGTGAGGCCAAGCTTGAGGCTCCCGCCAGGCTCTCCTGAAGATTGTCCCTCACCTGCGGCTAAGGGTGGGGCTCATGGTGTCCTCTCCTTTCCTTCCGCTGTCCTCTCAGGAGGAGGACTTTGTCCGGCCCAGCAGTCGAGAGGAGGCCCAGCAGCTGTGGGAGGCTGAGAGGGTGAAGATGCGGCAGACGCTGAACAAGCAGCAGAGGCAGATGGCAGAGGACTACCGGTGGCTGCGGCAGGAGGAGAAAGCCCTGGTGAGCCAGTGCAGGGCCCAGGAGGGACTTCTGTGCCACATGGCCATCCATGTCCCCAGCAACTGGAGTAAATGCCGTCCATGCATTCTTCCCATTCTGGAATCCTGAGTCCTTTGCTTTGGTTTCCTCCTCTGCAGGACCCCATGGTTTACATGAATGATAAGTCCCCGCTGGTAAGTCACCTCACTAGGGGGAGGTCTCCCCCCCCACAGCCAAGGCCTGGGAGGGTCTCACACACCCCGGCCCCTGCTGCAGCCCCCGGGCCCGTCACCTCTTCCTTCCTTGTGTGCCGATGTCCATGCGCTCTTCCCTGAGCTCTCCTGGGATCTACACCCTCAGCGCGGCGTGGCCTGCCGCAGGGCCCCTCAGCCTCCCGGGAGGGTTGCTTTGATCAAGATCTCCCAGGCCACCCTCACTCCCACCCCTCTCTTCCCTGAGCTCTCCTGGGATCTACACCCTCAGCGCGGCGTGGCCTGCCGCAGGGCTCCTCAGCCTCCCGGGAGGGTTGCTTTGATCAAGATCTCCCAGGCCACCCTCACTCCCACCCCCCATGGCTATAATCTCTAAACACACAGCGGAGGGTGTGGGGACAGGTAAAGGGGAAGCGGGTCATCCCAGAGCCACATGAGTGACATGTTCTTTCCTCCCTTCCTCCAGACCCCCGAGAAGGAGGCCGGCTACAGTAAGTGTCTTTGCCCTTCCTACGGGGGGCTACCGCCTGGTGTCTTATGCGGCCCAGGGCAGAGAACAGCATCTGTCTGCAATTTGAAGAAACATGTGCCTCCTTTTCACTCAACTTTGCCCTTCCTACGGGGGGCTACCGCCTGGTGTCTTATGCAGCCCAGGGCAGAGAACAGCATCTGTCTGCAATTTGAAGAAACATGTGCCTCCTTTTCACTCAGCATGTGGGTAGAGGGTCGGCTCTGGTGTGGAGACCCACTCGCTCCCTTCCCAGCTGCCCCTGTCCTCAGCCCACCTCCCCCTGCATTTGTGCGAGGAGCTGGCGACTCTCTCTTCCATTCTGTTTCTGGCGCACTCTGATGGCGACTCCTCGTGGGGGAAATCAGGCAGCCCCCTGCCTCTCCCAGCATGTCCACATCTTCTCCAGGCCCGAGGGATGGAAGAGAGAGAGTGGGAGGGGTGGCTGAGCCTGGATGTCTCTCCAGATGCTGAAGGCAGAAAGGGGAGAGGGGTGGGGCTGATGGTTGTGATGGCGACAGGGTCGATGACAACACAACAGAGAACACGACCAGGCACAGGCCAAAGTCACTTATAAATGGTAACTCGTTTAGCCTCACAGCAACTTGTGAGACACGTACAGTTTATGATTATTTCCTTTTTACAGGGGATGAAACCGAGGCACAGGATGGTTAAATAACTTGCCCAAAGTCACACAGCTAATAACTAGCAGAGCTCAGATTGGAACCCATGCAGTCTGGCTCCAGGATCCCTTCTGAGCCAGCCCCTCATTGCAGAGATGAAAATTAAGGCCCAGGGGGTGTCAGTGAGCTGCCTGGGGGACAGAGCTCATGGTTGCAGAGGGGAGAGTAGACCAGGTGTTGTGACTTCCACTGTATGGCGTGCTCTTCCAGCAGCTCTGCAGGGCTGTGTGTGTCTTTGCTTGTCAAAGTGAGAGTGAATAGCTTGGCTCTCAAGGCAAACCATCCTGTCCTCCCACGTGCACCACACGAGCTGCTGTCACACGGGGGCGGGGTGCCACAGACACCTGCTGCTTTCGGAGGGTGAGGTTTCTTCCTCATGGGTGGTAGAGGCCAGCATGTGCGTGTCCCCCAGGACCTGATGTCCGTCAGGGGAGGAAATGCAGCTCAATCTGGCACACCCATGGCAACCCCCTTGTCTCTGCTGCGACTCTGGTTTCCTCTTTCTGTAAAATGGACAACTGCACTTGCCCCTGACTGTGGGAAAACCAGATTCCTGCCATCTTCCAGGAATTTGGTTTTAATTTCCCCGGTGTGGAGGAGAGGGGATTTGGTTATCGGCAGGTAAGGAAGGGCAGGGCCGGGGTGTGAGAACGGCCCCACTCACTGTCCATTCTCCTTGCAGTGGAGTTCACGGGGCCCCCACAGAAGCCACCGCGGCTGGGCGCGCAGGTATGTGTTGCCTCTGCCAATGCAGATAATGAATTTGAGTCACAAGACTGATGCCCACTACGAAAACTTCGAAGTTCCTCAGATACAATTCAATCCAGTATCCCCATTCTATAGATGAGGCTCAGAGAGGGGATGAGCCTGGCCTGAGGCCACACAGCTAATCCATGAAGGAGCGAGGGAATAGCCAGTCTCCTGTCTCCTGTGTCCCCCTCCCCGACCTGGAGGAAAGCTCACTGGTGCAGCCCCAGGGGCAGGAGGTGCGGGTCCCCTTCCTCACTGAGCCTCCCCTGTTGGATTCTAGCACCCCCATTGTCCTGCCAGCAGCCTCGGTTGGGAGCTGGTGTTCTCTGCTCAGGAACAGTGGCTCTCAACTTTGGCTGTCCACGACAGTCACCTGAGCAGCACCATGCCCTGGTGCGTGGCCACTGCTAGTTTTTGGTTCAGGCTTCTGGCTGGAGGAACACTACCCTGGATGGGGCACTGCTGTTCTGAAGTGGGGCACTGCTGTCCTTTCAAATTAGGCTGGTGGGTGTCTGAGCTGGCACCAGTCATAGCCGTCCAGGAAAGAACAGCAGTGATGGTAGTGTCCCCTAACCTGTCCCCCTCAGTCCATCCAGCCCACGGCCAACCTGGACCGGACGGATGACCAGGTGTACCTCAACGTCATGGAGCTGGTGCGAGCCGTGCTGGACCTCAAGAACGAGCTCAGCCAGCTGCCCCCCGAGGGCTACGTGGTGGTGGTGAAGGTGGGACTGGGCAGCTGCTGGGGATGGGGGGACGGAGGCAGCCCACCCAGCCTGGAAGGAAGGGGTGTGGCAGTTCCACACGGGCCAGTCCAGTAGACCCCATTAGAGCAGGGAGGTCCCGGGGAGTTTGGTCCCAGGCAGCATCAGAGGGCAGGCACCATCCCAGGAGGCCTCTCTCCAAGGGAAATGTGGCTTTCTCAAAAAGCAAGAGGTGACAGTCACCTGCCTGTTTCTCCCCCCAGAATGTGGGGCTGACCCTGCGGAAGCTCATCGGGAGTGTGGACGATCTCCTGCCCTCCTTGCCGTCCTCTTCACGGACGGAGGTGAGTGTCCTTGTCCCAGATGGTGCCGCGAGCTTCTCCCCTACACCGCCACATGTTCCTAGTCATGTTCCCCAGCAGAGGCTCTCCAGGGCCACTTGGCAGCCTCATTTCTGCCCTTGGCATCCTCAACAGGTGGTTCCACCCAGCATATCTGATCAGGTACCACCAGATGGCTGAGGTGGCCCCCAGGGACCCAGCCAGCCTCTAGGATAAATTTCCTAGATCAGGTCTCAGACAATTGGAGTGAATCCTTGTTGAGTGAGGAAATGCCAAGGAGACGTGACTTCCTTTTTTCTCCTTTCTCTAGTCACCATCTGTACTAAGGTTAAGGCAAGTGTGTCATTGAAATAGCATTTAAAGTTTCTTTAATTGATCATTTAATCTAATTTATTTAAATAAGAAGCAAAAAAAACCAAAACAGAAGTCTTGGTGCTCTACACTGAGATGGTGTCTGTTGTAGGGAGAGAAATTCCCCTAAAGATGTCCACATCCTAACCCCGGAACCCGTGAGCATGTCACGCCACGTGGCAAAAGGGACTTTGCAGATGAGGTGGAGTTAAGGATCCTGAGATGGGGAGATCATGCTAGATCCTCAGAGTGCACCCAGTGTAGTCACACTGTCCTTATAAGAGGGAGGCAGGAGGGTCAGAGTCAGAGAAAGAGGACAGCAGAGGTTGGAAGGATGAAATTGGGCCCCCAACTGAGGAACCACCTAGGCAACCCCTCAAGGCTGGGAAAGGCCAGGAACAGAGTCTCCCCTGAAGCCTCCAGAAGGAACCAGCCCTGCTGACACCCTGACTTTAGGCCAGTGGGACCCGCTTCAGATTTCTGACCACCAGAACTGTAAGAATAAATCTGTGTAGCTTTAAGCCACTATGTTTGTGGTCATGTGTTACCAAAGCCACAGGAGACTGACACATTGCCATGGGACATTAGTCGGTTGTCTGTCTGGAAACCAGTCACAGACCCCCAACAGGACCCTTTGATCCACTCACTGCCCAGAGGTCAGCAAGTGGCACAAATGACCAAGGCCTCCCACCACTGTCCCCAGATTATAAAGCCATGTTTGTCGCCTGATGTGAGGGCTCCTTGCCCTCAGGATGATAATTCACTCACTTACTCATTCATTCTTTCATTTGACAAATGCCTCTTGAGCGTTAACTCTGTACTCAACAATGTGCTAGGCAGCAAAACAGCCCAATTTCTTGACTTGACAGTAGACAGCTAACACCTGGGTAAATGTCCTTGAGCCCCAGTCACTCACTGCAACATCCGGCCAGTGTGAGGGGACGTTGCCATGAACGGAGGGGCTGTCCAGCTGGGTCAGGCAGGGCTGGCACGGGGTGGGCTGGGGTCTGGGAGGTCTGTGATGTCAGCCCTTGCAGACCCAGCTCCAGCCTGCACAGGCCTTAGATTCAGCCTGGGCCTGGGTCTGATTCATGCCCAGGGAGGTTCCTGCTGCCTCAGCCAGCACCCAAGGAGGACACCTGTGAGGCGTCCCCATCCTCCAGGCTCCCGACCTCTCCCGTGTGCTCTTCCTGCAGATTGAGGGGACCCAGAAACTGCTCAACAAAGACCTGGCGGAGCTCATCAACAAGATGCGGCTGGCCCAGCAGAACGCCGTGACCTCCCTGAGCGAGGAGTGCAAGCGGCAGATGCTGACCGCCTCCCACACCCTGGCCGTGGACGCCAAGAACCTGCTCGACGCCGTGGACCAGGCCAAGGTCCTGGCCAACCTTGCCCACCCACCTGCAGAGTGACGGAGGGTGGGGAGACCTGCCTGCGTCCTGCCCACCTGCCCCGGTCCTCCCCTGCCCTGCCCGTGGTCATGTGGGCCTTCAGGGGGAGGCCGAGGGGAGCCCCTCCCCCTGCCACTTTGCACGACCCCTCTCCCCACCACTACCCCAGACTGTGCTGCTCCAGCTGCAGCTGGACAGAGGGGACTCTGGACTCTGGACTCAGGATGGGGGTGATGAAGATGGCTTGGAGGGGGCACTACTGCAATGTGGCCATGCCCTCTCCTCCTGGGCCTGGGTACAGGGGCCTCGTTGGAGTCACAGTGGTGCCCCTCGTGGCCAAGTTGGCTTTGTGCATGGACATGGTAGGCCGCTTTGGGAACAAACTATTCCTTCTTACCCTTTTGGCTCTCGAAGGTCCCTGATGCACAGAGGAGCCGAGAGGGGCTTTATTTTGGGGGTCAGGCAGCGGGTGAGGTGCGAGTGGGCCTGGATTTCTTGTACAGTGTATATTGGAATTTATTTAATGTGAGTTTGGTCTGGACTGACAGCGTGTGTCCTCGAGGGGCACCTGAGGGGACCTGGGACGTAGTCCAGGAACAAGCTAATTGGGAGTCTGGGTGCAGGACGGTGTGTTGTCAATACACCAAGCGTCAGGGGACGAAGCAGAGAGACGAGGCCCACCGGGACTTTGGACCACGACCTGCTGTCCTCCTGCCCCTGCCTCTCTCCTCTACTCCCCTCCTCCTTCTCCCCCTCTTTTCTTTCCTCCTTTTTCTGCCCCTTTTCTCACCCACTGCCTTCCTTTCTCGCGTGTTTGTGTAGAACACTCTTTTACCCTCTTTCTATTTGACCTGTGGTTGAATTAAAACCGTACCATTTGCTTTGTGGCTTGTTTGATTGCTTTGTTTGTTCCATCTGTTCTTTGGGGAAAATGCGACCTTGAGCCACGGCCGAAGGAACCGACTGTGCCATGGAGGGGCGCGGGTGACCCCGGGCAGTGGGGCTGGGCGTGTGCCGCTGTGCGCGGGCAGTGGCGGACACCTGCAAGATGGCTGGGAGACATGAACAGCGTGCATGAGCGTCACTGCACTGGAGGCCAAGTCTGGGGGTCTGGCCCGGAGGCCCTGAGGCCTCATGAGAGCTGGGGGAGGTGGGGGAGGCCAGCGCTGCAGGCCCAGGATGGGGAGCAGCCAGAGGCCAGGATGGGCCCCTCAGTGGGGCATCGACAGAGAAATGAGGAGATGGGCCTGGGCAGGCAGGTTTCCCTGGGTTTGTCAGGGAGAGGCGGGGGGAGTTTGGAAGGAGGGGACCCCAAAGACCAAAGGGAAATGGGAAGCTTGCCCTGCTTGGCTTCCTTCCCGGAGTCTTCAGAGCCCCGTGCCTGCATCTGTTAGCTGCGGAGGTTCCCCCTGAGCTCGGGGGGCCTGATCCCGGGAGCAGGAGCTCCATCCGATACCCCACAGGGAGCTGGGGCCCTGGAGTGTCCATTCCAAGGTGCAGGAACAGGCAGAGTGGTTCAGAGTGGGCAGGACACACCGTGGGCTCCGGGAAGGACTGCGAGGGTGGGCTGGAAGGGGACAGTCCTGCAGCTTTGGCATTGACACAGCAGCCTCCAGGTCCAAAGCAGTCAGCTCGCTTAGCCATGCAGGACAGATGTCCTGGGCGCTGACTGCCACTCAGCCAGCGCCACACTAGGTGCCGGGGGCGGAGGGTCCAACAGGCACAGGTCCTGCCCTTGAGGAGTTAGGAGTGAAGGAGCCTGAAGCAAAGATTTTAAACACCAGGGACCAGGGGGCCCTGCGGAGGGGGGAGGGAGGATGGGCCAAATAAGCTGCGAGTTTGAGTTGGGTCAAGACGGCTCAGGATTCTCTTTCTAGCTCATCCACTGTATGTTTAGGGACAGAGGTGGCCCTCCATGCAGTGGCTCTCCACTCTGCTAGCCAGTGCTGAGCTGCATTGCAGCAGGGAAGGGGGAGCGCTGAGGTGGAGGAGGAGCCTGTGCGGCTGGAAGGTGCCTCCGGGGCTGTGGAACAGCCCGGCTCCCTGCATCCTGCCAGCCTGCCTTCCTCAGACTGGAGGATCCACCTGCTCCTGCCCCCAGCCCATGCCCTTCCTCCCCTGTCACTCTGTGCACCACACAGCTCACACCCAGTGGACGCAGGTGGACTCTGAGCTTAGTCTCAGCCTGGCTTAGGGACACCCAACCTGCCTCTCCAGCCCTTCCCGCGGCTCCCCACACGGGACCCCACCTCAATCTGGCTGCTGTCCCTGACACTTTGGGCTCATTCCTGATTCCAGAACATTGTTCATAGTCCTCCCCAGCCCTCTCTTGAGGTCTGATTCTGTTCCTCTTCAGCCTGCTCCCACCCCCACCCCTAGGTCCCCCTGAGTGACCCTCTTGTCACTTAGGGGCTGCCTTGCTCCTCCAGGAGAAGCTCATTCTGCCTCACGTTGTCACCACCATATTGCACTTCTGCAGAACAAAGTCCCTCATCTATTCTAGCTCCTCAGCATCCAGGACAGGGCTCTGTGCCCAGCAGATCCTCAGCACTTGGTACAATAATGTCAAGGTTCCGATCTTCAATGACTGGGCCACTTTAGGGACTTCACAGAGAGGCACCTGCAGACAGATGGTGTTGACCACAAAGGGTACTCTAGAGGTCAGAAGATGGTCAGCAGGGCCACCCTGGAGCCAGCACAGGGGATGTTAGATCATTCCAGCCAGGAACGGAGGGAGGAAGAGTCCGATGGTGCCCAGGAAGCAGATGACAATAAAGAGCCAGAGGAAGATCCTGTCGATGACCATGGCGACATACTTCCAGTCCTCCTTCACCTGCAGGTGCAGACGGGCTCTCAGTGACAGAGGCCAGTGCCCCCTTAAGGATGGCCACTGAGGGCAGTGGTGACAGCCCCACTGAGACCTTGGGAAGGGAAAGCCAGTGCAGGAGGGGGTGGGGTGGGGGGAGAAACAGGGTTATCCCAAGGTTCGACAACGTCCCCTCATGATTCCTGTCTTATCCTGCACCCTCCACAAGGCCCGGGGCCTTCCCATGTGCACTCAGGTCCAGGTAAAGGAGGCTGGAGGAACACAGAGGCAGGAGAACCACCTGGGGCCCACCTCTGCGATGATGTGAATGCAACACCCAGCAGTTACAATGTGGTGGGAGCTCGGCCATCCCCACGTGCCTCCCGCCACCTGCAGGACCGGACAGAGGGACGTGGGTGAGGGGAGGGGTGGCCCAGAGCAGGTTGGGGATAGGGCAGGGGCTTTGTGGAATTTAGGTTCAGAGCCCAGGCAGGGGGCTCTGGACACCTAGCTGCTCCCCAATTAGATACTGATTAATTTTCTTATCTTCTCAACAAAGCCACCCAGTAACAAGCTCCCAGACTTTCATCCTTCCCTATGTTGATAAGAATAATTCTGTGATGTAGGGCAGGGACCTGCTCACCTGACACTTCTGGACATCTGCCGTAAGGACAGGGGAGGAACCCACCTGGTACAACCAGAGCCCACCAACAAGGAGGCCTCCAGGACAAAAGAGGAAGGCCCAGGACACACCGGGCTTATCTACTTGGTCCCTCCTGAAACATTCCCTCCGCTTCCCCACTCCCGCCACCTATGGGGTAACGGTGAGAAGTGGCTGGCCTGGGAATGGCTGGGAAGTTCAGCCTCTGAGACCCTGCATCTCGGGCTCGCCCTCCCCCAGTTAGGCCTGAGCTGGGCACTCTTGACATCCAAGGCATGTATTCTGCCACCTGCTATACAAATGTCTAAGAGCTGCCAGTTAGACATCCTGGACCATGACCGAGGGACAAGGGTCTCCAAGGGAGGGGACTACATTGGCCTGAGCTAACAGCCTGGGGTGAGATGGTTCCCTGATGAGCTGGCGAGTCACCCAAGGAGGGGCCCCTCACCCATTCCCAACGCACCGAGGAGTCAGCATCCTCAGACCGCAGGTGATCAGCAATATAGTGCACACCCTCCAGCGCCTTCTGCATGCGGGGCGACAGCAGGACCTCCCTCTCCTGCCACGCAGCCTCCGCCTTGGGAGCCGAGGCCCTGGAGTGCAGGCTGCAGCGGCCGTAGGGCACACCCATACAGGGGGCTGGACGCCCTGCACACACCCACGTGTCCTCGGCCGCCTCCCTCTCCTCTGCATCCACTCTGGTCTCCAGCCAGTGATAAGAAGGGACGAGCTTCAGGCCCGGGGGGTCGCGGGGCTGCACAGGGGCTGGGGGCCGGCTCATCAGAAGCCACCGGGGCAAGCAGCCCAGGAGGAGCCCCCGCACCCAGGAGGGCATGGTGTGTGTGCGCGGGGAGCGGTGGTGCACGTTGAGCACAAAGACGGTGATGACGATGGAGAGCGTGACGAAGATCATGGTGAAGAGCAGGTACTCGCCGATGAGCGGGATGACCAGGGAGGTGGACGGGATGATCTCGGTGATGAGCAGCAGGAAGACGGTGAGCGACAGCAGCACCGAGATGCACAGTGTGATCTTCTCGCCGCAGTCCGAGGGCAGGTGGAAGACCAGGACGGTGAGGCAGGAGATGAGCAGGCAGGGGAGCAGGAGGTTGATGGTGTAGAAGAGCGGCAGCCGCCGGATGACGAAGGCGAAGGTCATGTCGGGGTAGATCTCGGCGCAGCAGTCGTACTTCTTGGAGTTGTAGGTGCCTGTGGCAGTGACGATGGCCCACTCGCCGCTCTCCCAGTAGTCCTTCAGGTCCACCGTCCGCTCCATCGGCTCCAGGTCGATCTTGGCCTTGTCGTAGGTCCAGGAGCCAAACTTCATCTTGCAGTTCTGCTGGTCGAAGGGGAAGAACGTGACGTCGATACTGCAGGAGCTCTTGTAGATGGCCGGGGGCACCCAGTGCACAGTGCCCGTGGAGAAGAGGTGGGCCTTGGTCATGTGGGTCACTGCAAACTCCCCATCTGCACTGCGGAGAGGAGAGGAGCTGGGGGGCACTGCACACACGCCTGCCTAAGCCAGGCTGCTGCAGCGGGGACCCCAAGAAGGAAGTGAGACCTGCCAGAGATGTCGGTCTTACGGGAGCGTGTGAGGCTCCCCCAGCACACAGACATCTATAGCTACCTGAGTTGTCTTTTCCAATACCATCATTTCAATTACAAAAGTAGGAATTTTGAAAAATAGTACCCAGAATTTTTTAAATGACTATTAACATTTTGATGTCATATATATCTCATATATATTTGACGGTCATAAAAATCATATATATATAAAACAGTGTTGCATATTTGAAATCCTGGGATATTCATAACTTGATTACTTGTTTTCATTCATTTGATAATTTACAGTGATTATTTATGAGTATATTTTTCTTTGCTAGCAGACGGTGACTCAGCCTGTCAGATGGGGACTGTGTCCTTTCCACTTGGGATCTTTTGTTCATTGCTCAGAAGAGGCCTAACATCTTTGCTGGCAGAGAGACCTCCCTGGATGCATCCATTTAACATGCATTTTTGAGCCAGCTTCCTGCACTAGAGCCTCTACCTGAGCTTTGGGGGAAGAGACGCCTGCCTTTAAGGCACCGTGAGGAAACGAGGTGCAGTCAGGAACGACAACATGTAAAGGAGGCCACTTGGTAGCAAAAGTATGAGGTTGGTCCTAGTGCTCCCAAGACCACTGAGGGGAACTCTCTTCTGGCTGGGGTGGTCACTGTGAAGGTTGCCGAGGGATGGGTGGAGAGTGTGGGGTCCCACAGGAGCAAGGGACAAGTGGGGAACGGTAAAGCTCATGGGATGCACTGGGCTGGGGGTGTGAGTGGGGGGGGGCGGTGGGAGATGAAGCTGGGGGCGTAGTGGGACTAGCCATCCAAGGACCCACAAGGAGCCTAAAAACTGAAACAGTGGTGGCCAGTCAAGCAGCACTTCCTGAGTTCCTGATTCCTGTGCTCTAGTCTTCAGCCTATGGTCCCCCCATTCCCCCAATTCCCACGGTCCACCAGAAACCCTGGGGAATCAGAAGAATACATGAAAGAGAGGGACTTTTTTCCCCCATGGAGTAGTTCCAGGGTAGAGACATAGGCAGCTGGAAACAGGAACTTTGAAAAAGAGTAAGAAACATGCTGGACAAAAGTTTAAATTTTTTTTAAAAAGGCATTTTGCTCATCACACACAATTACCACTAGATGGCAACATGTGCCTGATTGGGGGAAGGAACGCTGTCATTTCCTGGTTAACTTTCCTGTTAACCCGGAGTATGGGTGGAGGGGACTCTTCTTTAAATGACTGCAAGAGTTTGGTTTGGACTTTAATTTATCAGAAGAATTTCTTTAATAATCAAAGGTCACTGGCTAAAGCCTTGCTGGCAGTCCTAAAACTCAGAGTCCTATCAGATGCCAGGCTTTGCCAGATGCGCAGGAAGCAGGAGCTGGAAGGACCCTGCGTGCCTGCTCCTGGCACAGACGCATCACGCACCTGCCGCACCTGCCCTGTGAGACCTGCCAGGTAACCACGTGATGAGTGTGGGTTCACCGGGATGGCTTAGGTGAAGTGGTGTGGGGCCTGCCCCGAACTGGAGAGAGGAAGGAATCAATGCTACTGCCCTCTGACTTACCTGGAGACTTAAAATCCAAAAGTGGATCTTTTCTGCCTTTATTTTATTTTTTTAAAATTGCACTTCTAAAGTACGATCAAATGAATTGGGAAATGCTGGGCTAGATGGGTTTCTTTGCTGAAGAACTTTTAACAACATTTAAAATGCTATTGTGCTGTGACACTTTCCAAAGGACTTGGGAAGGGGTTATGACATACAATGTTATCCATAAGTATTTGACCACGGAACCCTTTTTCATACCTATTCCATATCTCCAGGAAGTAGTGCTCCTTAAAGCTCCCTTATAAAAACATTTTTAGATAAACATAACAGCAAACATCTTTTAATCTTAACTTCTGAATGAAGAATTATCTGATTCCAAGCACACAAATGGATTTCTAATTATAGATTTCTAATTCTTCTATAAAAAATTATTTAATTTTGGGCTGGCCCCGTGGCTCACTCGGGAGAGTGCGGCACTGGTAGCGCCGAGGCCGCGGGTTCGAATCCTATATAGGGATGGCCGGTGCGCTCCCTGGCTGAGGGTGGTGTGGACCACACCAGGCCGGGGGTTGCGATCCCTTTACCGGTCCAAAATATATATATATATATATATATATAATTTTATTTTACTTATTTATTTTCAATTTTTTAATTTATTTTTGTCCACTGGGGCTCTCTATAGACTCCCTTGCCTTCTGTTAGCTTCTAGTCATTATGCTCAAAGATTGGTCCTTTTTGGTCTTTCATACAAGACAATTATAAAATAACATGATTAAAACACACACACACATACTGAATGAGTTTGTCCCCTCAGAAGGTGTCGTCCGGTATGCAGCTTACCTGTTCCAGCAGTACTGCCACCCTTCAAAACTCCAACCCATAGGCGTTGTCTTCAGAGCCTGCACCACATTTCTCAAAGAACACTCAGTATTGGCAAATCTTTGCCCCACTATCACAGTGCCAGGCACTCAGTAAGTGCCAGTAGGTACTCAGTAAATGTAGGTGTATGAGAGAACAAAGTGAAAACAATAAAGAGAAAAGGGGAGGAGGACTTTAAGGAAAGCATCTGAGAGGGAGGCAGGGAGGCTAGACACCCGGGAGCGCCCTCCCCAGTCCACGTGACCTGCTTCCTACTTGTTGTAGAGGACAATGTCGGGGATCCAGATCATCTCCGTGGGGACACGAAGGGAGGTGATGTTGCCAAAATCGGCTGGGTTCCAGCGCAGCTTGTAGTCGTTCCACTCCTGTGCGTGGGGAGGGGGTGGTGTCACCGGCTGCCTGGGCAGGGGGCTCCAGGCACACCTAGGGTGGCCTGGGGACCCCTCGAGGCTGAGCACCTGGAGCCCCCACCTAGCCCCACAGGATAGGAAGGGCTGTGATGCCAGGAGAGCAATCTGACCTAGGGATCAGGCGTCCGGCTGGAGATAACCAACCTTCTCACTTTGCCCGACTTTAGTAGCCAATGTCCTGGGTACATGAAGATGATCGGTCACCCTAGTCCTGCCTCTAGTCCCCATTCTGCCACTCCCCACTGGGCTACCTCAGTCATCTGTAGTAAGGACATTGTTTAGGGCGTCACAGTTTACAAAGTGTTTTTGCACCCTCTGTCTAGGAAGAGCCTCCCTGGAGAGCGGTTCAGGGAATACTGAGCAGGTGGAAACATTTCCCCACTTAACAGACAAGGGATCTGGGGACCAGAGAGGTTAAAAAAAAAAAAAAAAACCTTGCCAGGGTATAGGAGAGACAGCGGTGTTAACCAGGGACCTTAAAACTGTTCTCCCAAGAACCAGCCCTCAGGGGTCCCGGTAGGGAGGGGTGCTCTGGGCCCACCCCCACTTCCACCAGTGCAGGTCCAAGTGAATCTGTCCTCAATCCCGAAATCAGGTTCTTAGTTTTTCTCTAGTCCATCTATCAGATTTTCAGGTTCACCCAACATTTGGAGTACCTACACCAAGCTGGGGTAACCATCTCCAGCATATGGCAGTAGGTTGTATTATGCCCATTGTACAGATGAGGAAAGTGAGGCTCAAGAGGTTAAGTAGCTTGGCCAGTATCTCAGGCTCAGCAGGGCCTGACTCCCACCCGGTGCTCCTTCCTCGCCTCCCCATCCCAGCTCCTGAAGCCAAGGTGACCTTCCAGGAGGACAGCTGTGGCAACCCAGGTTCTGCCTCCCAACACCCCACATGACAGTGTGGCCCTCCAAGTCCCTCATTGCTCTGGCCCTCAGCGGGCAAATCCGTAACGATGAGCAGAGTGACCCCCAGCAGCTCCAGGGTGAATAGCGTCAGAGGGTCTGCTCACAGTCTCCAACCTAAGCGTCTAGTCTGAAAAACGGAACAGCTGGCGTACCAGCCTAACAACACCGAAGGCCCAGAGAGGCAGGACTCACACATGCAGGGGGTCTTCAAGAAGTTCATGGGAAGGTGCATATTATCTTTTCATTCTATTTTTTCCACGAACTTTTTGGAGCACCCTTGCATGGGCACTGAGAGAGAGTAGGGCACCTGTTCAAAGGACTCATGGTAGTGACATCAATCACAGTTCTGACTGTCATGGTTTTCTGCGTGCTGGTCTTTGAGTCGGGGACAGTCAGTACCAGTGGGGCACCGGGAGGAAGTGGGCAGAGGGTCAGCTCCTCTCATACTCTCCCCACCTCCACTTCTGGGCCTGGGGAGGGGCTGGGTGGGGCACGATGGGGTAAGGACAGGGAGGGAACATATTTAGACTGTGATAAGGGCTGTGTCCCCATCTGCCCCTGAGACTGGCACCTCAAAGAGGGCCACACATTGTTGGGCTCTCCTCCCGTGGAAAGGTGGGTCTGTGGCCCCTCCCATGAACCTCGCTGGGCTCTGTGACTCCCTTGACCAACAGAATACGGCAGGATTGATACGTAAGGGACCTGCAGCTTCCACTCCCTGGCTCTTGGCACCCTCACTCTGGGATCCCTGAGCCATCAGGTGAGAAGTCTGACGCCCCTCCTGGAGAAGCCCTGAGAGTGCCTAGAGAGGGCAAGGAGACCATCAGGGCCCAGCCTTCCGGAACCTTCCGGAGACTTCCATAGCCTTCCAGACATCCCTGCTGAGGGACAGACGTGTGAGCGAAGCCATCTTAGACCCTCTAGAATAGACTAGCCAGTGCCCAAATACCAAGTACCCTAGGAGTCATCACACAAAGCAGAAGAAACCACCCAAGCTCCTGGCCATAAAAGCATGAGCTATAGTAAGCGGGTTGTTGCCTTTAGCCGGTAGGTTTGGGGGTAGCTTGTCAGGCCGCACAGACACTGAACATTCAGGGTTCTCCCATAGAAGGATCCTGAGCTTCAGAGTTGGGCACGGCCAGGCTCCCCTTTTCTAACCTCGCTGCTGTCTGTTTCTCACTTCCGTCAGCTGTAAATGGGCAGAGTGGAGCCTCCCCTGGGGCATTGGTGGCGATCTACAGAGCTGACCTGCAAAATCCTCAGCTAGCAGAGACGTTTGAAATGCCCGTTCCTGGGGAAGGGCGCACTCTGCTCTGGTGGGTGACATTCTCAGGCATGAGACTCGAGCCTGGCCACCCAAGACCACAGTCCCTTATGAGAAGCAGTCCACAGTGGGCCGGCTGAGGGAACATCCCAAGAGACAACTGTTTGGTAAACCGTGAATACAAAATCTTGCTGTTCCTTGGCCCCTTGTCAGTGAGCACGTCGTGGAGGGTCCCGCCTCACCTGCTTCAGCCACACGTTGGTGGTCATCATTTGGTTCTTCTCGTCCTGGGCAGCAGTGGGACAGAAAGCAATTCGTGTGGCAGCCCCAGCCCCAGAAAACAAAGGGGAGTGGGACGGGATGTTTCGGGCCTCCGCTCACAGGAGGAACCCCAAGCCCACCCACCACTCCCACCTGTCACTGCCCTCTTTACCCAGATCCCTCAGGGTCACACGGCCACTCGGGACCTCTGCACCTGTATCTAGAAAACCCACTGCTACTGGCCAGTGCCCTCCTGAGAGGGGTCCAGGGCTGAGCGAGGGGAGGTAGATGTAGCAGCCCTGAACGATGCTGTGCCCGAGCTGGGCAGGGGAGGGAGGGCTGGAGCTGGGCCCAGGGGGAGGACCCTGGGAACGAGGAGTTGGGCTGGGGACTGAGTGGACAGGGGAAGGGTGGAGGGACAGACACACCACATCGATGAGCTGGGCAATGGACAGCCCGAAGCGCACGATCACCACATCTGAGGTGTTGGGCACGGGCCGCGCCCAGCGGTTGTAGTCCCCAAAGAGGTGTTTGAAGAGGCGGCCCTCGGCTTCAGCGTGGGAGCCTGGCTGTGCTGACACTGCAGGATAGGAAGAGAAGAGCAGGGTCTCCCACAGTTCATGGAGGTGAGCGCTTGGCTCCCTCTCCACCTCGCACCTGATCAGAGCCCAGTCAGCCTCGCTGAGTCTCAGTTTGCTCACCTGTAAAATGGGTGCTAACGTAGAACCTATCTCAAAACGCTGTTGAGGATTAAATAGAATAATGTCCATCAGAGCTTGGCACAGTGTGGAGCACGCCACCCCGTGAGAGCTCAAGCAGTGCCAGCTGCTTTGTGGTACTAGATGAGAGCTGCAAACAGTGCTGCTGAAGGGGCAGAGCAGGGGCGTGCACAGGCCCAGACCTACAGACAGGATTCAGCCCTGAGCCGAGAAGCCCCGAGGGGAACAGACACGTGGAGAGACTCCCCTGTACGAGGATGTTGGGGGAGACTGGCTGCTGGGGAGTGGCTCTTGTTCCCACCCACTTGTCAGATGAACCCCTAATGCTAACCAGGAAATCCTCTGCCACTTCGGTGATCTCTCCTATTTTTTCTTAAACCACTGGCATTTGCCACTTCTTATCATTTGGACAAAGTGTCGCAAAGTATCGATCGTGTCTGTTTTCCCGTGTTCTGCACACAGCCTCCCACTTCAGGGCTCTGCTTCCCAGGCAAGGCAAGAAAAACTGCTCCCAAATCCAGAAAAGCCTGTCAGCACCGTCTGGGACAGGAAGCACAGCAGGGTGTCTGCCTGATGTAGTGAGTGCCTGCTGTGTCCCGGATGCCAGGCACAAACTTTCCTCCCATCCTCGTAATAGCCCCAGGAGGCCCACAGCGCTATTCCAGTTGTGTGGATGGGGACACTGAAGCTTGGGGTCGTTCAAGGTGATGCAGCTGCTGTCGTCAGAGCTGTGATGCCCCTGTACTTTCTGATGGAGTTTGGATGTGTTGTCCCCTCCAAAATTCATGTGGAAATTTGATCCCCAATGTGGCAGTGTTGGAAACTGGTTGAGTCATGGGGGCGGATCCCTCATGAATGGACTAATGCTCTCCCCGGGGGAGGGGTAGTGATTGAGTTCGCCTCCATTAGTTCCCAGGAGAGCTAGTTGTTTATAGGACCCTGGCACCTTCTTTCTCTTTTTCTTCCTCTTGCCATGTGATCCGCTTGTACCCACCAGCTGCCTGCCACTTTCCGCCATGAGTAGAAGCAGCCTGAAGCCCATGCCAGATGCAGCTGTCCCAGAATCATAAGCCAAATAAACCTCTTTCCTTTATAAGTTACCCAGTCTCAGGTAATTCTGTTATAGCAACACAAAATGGACTAAAACACCTTCTCCCCGCAGAAGCAGCCATCTGTCAATACCCTCTAAAGTCCTCTCTAGCCTTGACATTTGCAATGAGTCTGCCTGCGGGGGATTGTCCATAAGCGTGTCAGCTTACAGCTGCGAAGTGAAGTCCTGGTATTGACACCACTCACCTGCTGGGATCAGAAGAAGCCACCACAGGCCGAGCTTTGTCAAGGATGGGAGCGCCAGATGAGAGGGGCCCATGGCTTTGGAGGGGGGTCTGGCTCCCTGGACATCAGAAGGAGGGAAGACCAGGGCTTGGCTGTGGGTCGAACCTTGGACCGCTTCCCCCGCAGGACCTCAGAGAGCTGGCCTGGCAGGGCTGCCGCTTGATTCTTGAGCAGACGGCTTCCGCGGCCTCCCAGGAGATGAGGGCTCCTGGGCTCCCCCTGGCTTACTTGAGGCACTGTCCCCTTCCTCCAGAGTCAGCCCCCTGCTATGACAAGCCCTGACCCTCTGGACAGAGGAGGGTGCAGGGAGGGACTGAAGTCCCCATACTCTGGCCTCAGTGTTTCATCTGTAAAATGGGGATAATCGCACCACAAAGGTGATCAACAAAGGAATAAGGACACTGTTCACAGTAGCCAAAGGTTGGGAAGGACCCAAACGTCCATCCACTGATAAATGGACAAACCAAAGGTGGTCTGCTGTTCAATGGCGTGAGTCAGCCATGGCTGGAGGGAGTACTGGCACACGCTACAACACGGATGAACCTTATGCAAACACCATGCAAAGAGACACACATTGTATGACTCCATTTATATGGAATATCCAAAACAGGTAAATCCATAGAGACAGAACGCAGGCCAGTGGATGCAGGGGTGGGGGTGGGGGATGGGGAGCGGCTGCTCAGGGATCACTGGGCTTCCTTTTGGGGTGATGAAAAAGTCCTGGAATTACATAGGGGTGATGTTCGCACAATTCTGTGAATATACTAAAATCCACCAAAGTGTACATTTTAAAAGGGTGAATTTTATAGTATGAGAATGATATCTCAAAAAAGCTGTTGTTAAGAAATAAACATCTTCTTGATTAATAAGAAATAGGCAACTCTCCTTAGACTGCAGGAACGATGATATGTGCAAGGACAGGGAGAGCTGATGACAAAAGCATTCTGGCAGGGAGGACACCGATGTCACAGATGGGGGTGACATGTGCAAATGTTTCATAAGTGGGGAGGGTTGGGGAAAAGCAGTATTTAAAGTATTATTTTACATAGTATGTGATTTAAAACTTGTGTGTCATTAGAAATTCCATATTCAATATTACCTTAAAGAGTATACACATTCAAATTAGCTTTTTTTTCTTACCAGCCCTCTTTATTGGGAGAGCAGGGACGCCTCACGTTCAGGAACACACTGGCCTCCAGAGATGACAATCACTCTCAGTACAGTTTGCAGACACAGGACTTCCTTTTGGTATGAGGAGAATGTTCTGGAGCTAGATAGTGGTGATCGTTGTACAACATTTGAATGTACTAAATGCCACTGATTGTAACTTATATGTTATGTGTATTTTAACCACAATTTTTTTAAAAAATGAATATGGGTCAAGATGTTTTAAAAACATAAACTAGCAAGTCCATGAGTGAGTTAGAGTTATCATTAATGGAGTCATGAAACCACTTCTACCTGGTCATTCTCACCCCCAGGCCACCCCATCCCAGCCTCTCTGCAGTGATTCCAGACATCACTGATCCTCCACCTCTCCTGGAACCCGTCACTCCACCCGATCCTGCCCTCTTGGCAGAACAGAAATGGGCTGGAGTTTGCAAATGTGGTTTTGAGTCCCCACCCCACCGCTGAGTGGTGGTGAGCCTCAGGCAGGGCCCTCAATCCCGCTGGGATCCTGTCTCATCTGTAACAGTAGGATCAGTAGTCCCTGCCCTGCCTACCCCCCAGGGCAGTGCCCATGCGAATGGGATCGAACCTAGCAAAGCTCCTGAGGGCTGCAGAGGGCAGTGTCAGGGAGCAGGCTGCCGTGTGGCTGTCAGAGCCCCAGACCGAGTTTGTGCCAACTGGGGGAAGGGAGGATGTGGGAGGGATTCAATGTGAATGCCAATGTGTTGAAATTTCTGGGACATATTTATCCTGTTATTAAAACAGGATAAATATGTCCCAGAAACAGGTTTTCATAACCAAGGTCAAAAGTTGGGGAGGAAGGGAGAGGGGGTTTGGGGAGAGGGTAGGTGGGGGATACGTGGAATAATTGCAATTTGAGGTGGGGGGCGTGCTGGTAGTATTGATCTGATCACTACATCTTGGGCACAGGTGCTGACGGTCAGCTCTGTGTGCCAATAATATGTATAATCAATAAAAATTTTAAAAAGAAAAATAAATAGGAAGAGAAGTAAGAAGAAAAAAAAAAAGTTTGGATCCCCATACCTGCCAGCCATCAAAAGAGAAAGAAAAAACGAACTGGCTGCTTAGCTCAGCTGGTTAGAGCACAGCCTTGTAACACTGAGACTATGGGTTCGGATCCCGTACCAGCCAGCCACTAAAAAAAAAAACAAGGGCTGGTTGGTCAGCTCAGCTGGTGAGAGCACAGTGTTATACCACCAAGGTCAAGGGTTTGGATCCCTGCACTGGCCAGCATCTGGACCCTCTGGAAAAATGTGCACACGAGATGCAATGACTCTAGGGGCAATATTCCTGCAAGATGCCCCAAATTTGCATCCCTTATAATTAGGCCGCTCTGATAATTTTATTAATTTGTCACTGGAAACCAAAGGAGAAATTGTTCCAGGTAATTGACAGTAATTACAGTAACCTCCCACCTCTCATTTGAAGGGTGTTAGAAGAGAAAGAGCTGTAGACTGTGATCCTCTAAGTGTCTGGATTGGCAGGTTTGGGGGAGCGGATGGCAGTGGGGTGACATCCCTGTTTGTAAGGTGGAGGGGCGCACGGAGAAGCCCGTGCAAAAATCACTGCATGTAGAAAGCGCTCAGACGTCAACGTCCCCACTGGGCTTGTGTCACTGCTGGTGAAGCCAGTGTCCTGTCCACCCCCACTCCACCCCCACTACACTTTCTGCAGCTTCTCTCACCTGCCCATGCCCTGGTTCCATCAAAATCAAGGTAATTCGGGCTGGCTTCCCTGTCCATCTTCCTACCGCAGCTGGTTTTCAACCTCTCACCCCCTAGGCCATATTTTACTCTTCACCAACACCACCTTCTCCTAAAATCCTGCTCAGATCCCTCCAGCCCCTCTCTGCAATCCAGAAGTCCCCCCCTCAAGCACGAGAGTCCCAGCTCTTTCACAGCTGTTAACACCATACCCCCAAGAAGTCCCTCAATGGGAGGAAATGGTACTGTTTCTTCTTCCAAATAATATCACTGGAAAAGCTTAGGGCACAGTGAGCTTATTTCTAGCTCTGATACCTGTGCTGCTCAGCAACTGGACACATCCCAGAAGCTTCACATCTCAAGGCTGGGGGGAACCTTGAAGGTCATCTGGAATACCACCCCAGTGGAGTAGAAATCCTCTCCACAGATCCCAGCCTCAGAACAGCCCAGACAGGAAGAACTTGCTACCTTCCAAATCAGTAAATACCACTGGTGTCTGTGAGTCTTTATTAATGCATATAGAATATTTGCTGAATGCATAAATAAATGAACAAAAGAAGAATAGGAGTAATAAAGCCACAGGAGCAGATTCAGTAGAGTAAAACTGATACTCCTGAGACTGAGTTGCCACACCAGCCCAGCCCCAGCGGGGACAACCAGGAGACTAAAATTTTTCTAGGAGCAGGTGACTTCAGCATCCAGACATGACCCCATCCTAAGTACCCAGAACCTGCTAGTATCCCTTTGACTGACACCCACAATCTCCCCACATGCACAACACTCCCAACATAAGCCTTGGGGGCACCTTTCTTACCAGTGGTCACAGAAGAAGACAGGCGTTCACAGCATGCAGATGGCTTGGAGATTCTGGACAGCTGTCAAAAGTCCCCCCAGAAACAGAGTGGCAGGTGCAGAATGGAGCTCGGTCACTTCATTTCATGCTCAAATAGATGCTGAAGTCTGAGGGTCAAGATACACTATGTGGAGAGGGGGAGTCCTCACTGAGAGGGTCAGGCTGGCTTCCTGGGGACAGCTGGACAAGTTCTGCAGAGAGGTCAGTTTTCCTGCGGCTGCTCAGCTCTGGCAGCCGGAGAAGGCTTCACGCAGGTGCTGGGAGCAGGGCCCCCTGGAGAGCCCAGAACGAAGGATTCTGCAGGTAAAACCCAAGCGCGACCCCAGGAAGCTGCTGGCTTAGCAGGCGCACAGGCTCGTGCTCCCCTCTCTTTCACACACACACTTACACACAGGCACATGCACTCGCACCCTCTCTGGAGGGGAGGAGGAGGAGCCTGTGACTATCCAGTCTGTGTCCAGCGAGGACAGATGCAGATCTGCTATCCTGCTGCCCAGTTATGAGGATGTTTTACTCTTTGCTCAGAAGGACCCTGTGCTCCAGGACCAATCCCTGGGCCCCCTGAGCTCACCCCACACGTGGGGCTCCCATGTGTCCTGGGTCTATTGATAGAACAGTATAGTTTTCATAAAATAGGACCAAGGACAGGGACAGAGCCACCGGTCAGCCAACCTGCAGCTCTCTCCTTCTCCTTCTCCCCTATAGCGACCCCTCTGCTCCAGCCAGACGCCTGCAGGACGTCCAGCTCACTCGTGCTACTGCCTGATTTGGCTGCTTGTCTGTCACCTCCTCAGCCTCTTTGCAGGTGACCTTGCCCTCTGTTTCCCAGAGAAGCAAGGTCATCGTCCTCCAAATCCATACACTGACCCCTAGCCTCCTTTTCTCTAGTATTCAGCCGGGAATCCTGCTCCCCGTCCCGTGCATGGAGAAACTTGGCCCCTGCAATCTTGAAGGCATCCCCGTCTACGCAACAGCCCAGGCTTTCTCCTACCTTCCCTTCTCGTTCTCCACTTGTTCCATCCCCCAGCCCCTAAAGAAGCTCATGTCCCCTCCTAAAAACACCCCGGCTTCTGCTCTCCATCAAACTACTTGCTATCTCTCCTCCCTTAGTTTGTTAAAGGCAAAAGCCCTAAACACGGAGCACCAGGGTTTGATTCCTGGCTCTACCCTTTAACAGCTGTGTGTCCTTGGACAGGTCTCCTAAGCTTTCTGTGCCTCAGTTTCCCCACAGGTAGAAGGAGGACGTAAACAATGGTTCCTACTTCACAGGCCTGTGATGAGAAGTAAAGGAGTTAGTATAAATAAGGCACTTGGAGGGCCGGCCCGGTGGCACACTGGATAAGTGCGCCGCTTGGGAAGCACGGCGGCGCTCCCGTGGTTCCTACTTCACAGGCCTGTGATGAGAAGTAAAGGAGTTAGTATAAATAAGGCACTTGGAGGGCCGGCCCGGTGGGGCACTGGATAAGTGCGCCGCTTGGGAAGCACGGCGGCGCTCCCGCCCGAGGGTTCGGATCCCACATACAGACCGGTTCCCGCTCACTGGCTGAGCGAGGCGCGGGGGCAACACCGAGGGTTGCGGTCCCGTTGCCGGTCCCGGTCCGGTGCGGGGGCGACACTGAGGGTTGCGATCCATTGCCGGACACGGAAAAAGACAAAAAAAATAAAAATAAAAAAAAAATAAGGCACTTGGAACAATGGAACGGTGCACAGCACACATATATGCACACGTGCATTTATACATACATTACATTTACCCATGTGTGCATGATTGCTAGTATCATCTTTTAAGAAAATTAAAAGAAATAAAATACAATTGTAAAACACTCATATTCCCAATATCCATAATTAACAATGTTAATACTTCATCATATTTACATATAAGTTAGAGGCACCCATTCTCCGTCTGCAGACTGAAAGACAGAAGGAAGGAAGGAAGGGAGGGAGGGAGGAAGGGAGAGAGGGAAAGAAAGGATAACACAAATTGTATCAATTGGAATACCTGGTTACAAGCAATAAAAAAAACCTATGATCAGTTTAATCAGAAAATGATTTTATCAAAGAATGATGTAGTTCATGCACTTAGAAAGCAGGAGACCTGCTCGGAGGACAAGTGAGGACAGGGGAGCCTTGGCCCCAGCCAGCCCTATCCGGCCCCAGCCAGCCCCAGCCAGCCCCAGCCAGCCCCAGCCAGCCCCCATTGGCCTGGAGGGCCCGGCTGCTGCAGAGCTGGATGCAAAGCCCAGACAGGCACTGGCGCTGCTGTCCCTGGAAACCAGCCATTCCTGCGGTGCCACCATGACTGCCACAGCTAATTCTCCTCTTTCCCTGCTTCTTTGTGTCACCAGTTCTCGAGACAAAGGTCAGGATGGATGCATCTGATTAACCATGTGCTCATGAACCAGATGCAAGTAAGGCTGAGGACACAGGAACCTAGTGTTTTGAGCTTCTATGTGGAAGGTGGAAGGTGGCTCTACCGCCTTCAAGGAGGGAAGGGGGGACATTCTAAAAATATTTGAAAAGAGTCTAAATGCTAGGAAGCTCCCAAAATTTAGCTCATTGGCTCCTAACATCAATGTACATCCAACTTTCCATAATCACACTTTGAAAAAACATGTTTACACCTAATTGTTCTAAAATTTGCACCCGGAATTTGTTTTAATCAGAGATGGTGAGACGCACAGACACAGACAGGACAGTCACTAAGGAAGAAGTGTATATGCACAGATCCCTAGAAGCAGGAGGCATGACACCCCATGCAGGGCCACACAGGGGAAGTTAGTAGGGGGGGGGGCACGAGACAGCATGGCCCAAGGCTTGACTGGAGTTTCCATGGGGAAGGCGAGGTGGGGCAGGGTGGACAGCTTAAGTTAGACAGTGTGAACAACTTTGGTGGCTCTGGGCCATAAGGGTGATCTCCACTGTCCAGTCCCTAGCTCTGGGGGATGTAAGGCAGGGCAATGTTCATTCTTGCTCTAGTCCTGATGCAAAGTCCTCTGAAATTCTGTTTTCTATGGAGTCAATCATAAAGCTCATCAAAAACACACTGCATAGAAAGTAACGAGGTGGGCAGAAAATAAAATTAATTAACAAAGTAAGGAAGAAAATATGGGCAGGGACAGTCCTCTGTGGAGTAAAAGGTCATTAGGGTGGAGTTGATCTATGTAGCTTCCCTTCCACTCATTCTCCAGAATAAGCATCTATTCTATTAAAGCCAAATTGCTATCCCCTTTATCACGGAAGGGCTTCAACATAATCCACTTGCCACCAGCTGAATGACTGGAGCCTCTGGGCTCTGACAGCACTTCTGGAGCTCAGGGTTTGTCATTGCTGCTGGGAAGACGGGCATCCGGCAGCAGCAGCAGTAAAAGCAACACTGGGACCAGCATTTGTACCCGGGTCACTTAATTACATTTGCAATGACACACTGACATTCCGCAAGACCCATCCTCCTTAGGTGGAGTTGGGCGGTAATCGGAATTACCATTCCCACATTGTTCCAGCCCCTGATGGTAGTTGTGATGCCTGCAATACCGGGTCACTTAATTACATTTGCAATGACCCACTGACATTCCGCAAGACCCATCCTCCTTAGGTGGAGTTGGGCAGTAATCGGAATTACCATTCCCACATTGTTCCAGCCCCTGATGGTAGTTGTGATGCCTGCAATTCCCCACACACATGGTATTGATTTTATTTGACTTGTTAGGAAAGAGAAACTACAGAGCTTCCTCTTGGTTCTTCCTTCAGCAGACCAGAGATGACAATGTGCCACGTACTGAGAAGTTTCCCCAACTCTGGTCTCAGCATCCACAGTCCAAACCACTTCCCACAGCCCCCTGTAGTCAGTGCACATCTCAAGGCCTTGGGAAAGGAGGTATCTCATGGGCCCTTGCACATTAGGATGAAGGTGAACAGGTTGTACATAAAAAAAAAATCCATTTCAACATTTCTGTTCTTCCAAGTCTTTCATTACATTGTACTCGTTTCTGGTATCTCATCTTTAATTTGCATGATCTACCAACTGAGCAAGCTGGTAGTTCCACCCTCAGCCGTGCAAACTTGCAGACTAAACCAAAATTTCTAGAAAGCACACCCCCATCAGTGAGCCAAGCCCTACTTCAACTTTCTGTCCTTGGTCTATGCACGCTCACCAGATTGCAGGCATAAATGAGCAGAATCATGCAGATCTGGGGTTTGTGTCTCCTCAGGTTGGTCCTTGTAACATGCCTGCTGGGGCATGTGGGGACCAGACTCCAACTCAAGTCTAGAAGCAGGACGGTGGAGGATGGGGCCTGACGACAGTGCTCCTCTGTGCATGGTGTGGCCTTCAGGCAAGGTTGTTGCAGGATTTACAGCTAAGGCAGGTCAAAGTTCATCAGACAGAGAAAGAGAAACATCTCTCATTGACAAGGGAGGCTGTGTCCATTGTCACAGGAAGCTTCCCAGTCTGAGAGTCTCATTTCTCTCCTGTCAGTGCTGTGAATTAAACTGATCCAACAATGGGGCAAATTACGGGATTAAACTATGAGTTGGATTTTAGCAGTTGATCTGGGCAGTTATCAGTTTGTCACTTCTCATCTCCAAATGCACCTTCCATACGTTCATTAAGCATCTCTCCCTTAAAGTTTGCAGTGTTCAGCCTTCACAGTAGAGAACACTGGAGGGACACTGGGGGGGAATGAGAAAGGGGTTTCTTACGGTTTCTGGTGCAGGCGGGGGAGGGGCAGCATGCAGCCTCCACCCAGCAGTCGTGATTGTGCAGCCCTCCCGACATGGAAACCAGAGCCCCACACGGCCTGCACGTAGCTGACCATGACCAGAGGTCACACACGAGGAAGGCCACATTCAGGGAAGAGAAGACAGGTTGAGATCACCACGAGAGTGATTGTGGATCAGGAAGAGGAGCAGTCCTAGGACCAGCTTCTTATTTAGAGGTCAGAAAAAGGAAACCAAGCAGGAGCAGCCAGTGGGAGAGGCAGTAACCCAGCAAGGGCAAGCCCAGACTCCAGGGATGTACAACTGGTAGGTCAGGTCCCAGGAGAATGTAGCAATGTAGAGGGTTTTTTGTGATGCTGAAGTCTTAGTCCATTTTCTGTTGCTTATAACAAAATACCTGTAAATGGGTAATTTATAAAGAAAAGAAATTTATTTCTCATGGTTTTGGAGGCTGGGAAGGCCAATGTTGAGGAAATACATCTGGGAAGGGTCTTCTTGCAGGAGGGACTCTGCAGAGTCCCGAGGCGGCACAGGGCGCCACATGGGGAGGGGGCAAGAGTATCCTAATGTGCTCACTTACTCTCCTTTATAAAGGCGCCAGAGCCCTTCCCGACATAACACACTCGTCCACTAACCCATTAATCTGTGAGTGGATTAATCCATTCATGAGGGCAGAGATAATCACCTCCTAAGGCCCCACCTCTCAATAGTGACACACTGGGCATTAAGTGTTAATATGAGTTTTGGGGGGACATTCAAACTATAGTAGTTGGCAAGACCATTTTCAGGGACTGGATAAAGATAAAAGCATGATTCAAATGAGTTCAAAACTAAATGGGCCAAGATGGCTTAGAGACAATGAATATAAGCAATTATTTTATAGACTTTTACTTTAAAAGAGAGAAATGAGATGGTCACTGGAGGGAAATGTGGGCTCAATAGGTCTACTGGTTTTTTAATGGGTGAAGTTCCAGACTGTTGGCATGCAAATGGGATGACCCAGTAGAGGAGGGAGCCCACAACATGGGAGATGCAGGGACTGTCCTCGTGCCCACGAGGGTCCTGAATCTACTGCCACCGTGGAAGAGAAGATGTGGCCTTGGAGAGCAACAGGAGTGACTAATCACTGTGGCAGGAGAGAAGGTGGCAAGAAAATGGGCACAGGACCAGGTACAGGTCAATGGAGGGCTGGGGTTAGTGCAAGTTTTCTGACTGCTCCAGTTTTCTCAGTGACATGGGAAGCAAAGATGGGGGAGAGAGCTGTGGAGACTTGAGGAGAGAAAGGAACGTGGTGCCGTCTTCCTGGAGATTAGGAGAGAGGCAAGATTGGGGAAGACTGGGAGGGCGGGTGCTCTGGTACAGCCTGGTGATGAGAGATTAACGTCGTGGGTCATCAGGAGGATCTGGGAGCAGCCACGAGGATCAAGGAGGACATGTACCCACCCCTGCCTGCGATATTTGGGAGAAGTGGAGAAAACAGCTGAGTGCTCGTTCCTCAGGGGAGAGCCAGGTGTCAGGCAGAGCAAGAGGGAAGAGATTAGAAAAGAGGTTGAGGAAAGGGTGGATTTTGCCGATATGAACCTGAAGTCCCAGAAGTCATGGTGTGTTCCAGAAGGTTCCAGGAGGTACAGTGAGTTCCAAAAGGTTCCAAAAGGCACAGTGAGTTCCAGAAGGCACAGTGTGTTCCAGAAGGCTCCAGAAGGCACAGTGTGATTCAGAAGGTTCCAGAAGGCACAGTGAGTTCCAGAAAGTTCCAGAAGGCATGGTAGAAGGTTCTTGGGGTTTGGTGAGGAGTCAGAAGTGCCTTCATTGCTGACTTAAGCAGAGAATGTATTTAATGACAGGATATCACAAGGGCATTTGGGAACTTGGAGAACCACGCTTGAAAAACAAGTAGGAGCAAGGGCCACTGCCAAGATCCAGACGTGGGAGGACACCACTGCTGCCGCTGACTTCCAAGGGCACAGGGCCTGCACCATCCCTGCCAGCCAGGGCTCCTGGCTGCTGCTGCAGCCCCTGAGACTGCCCACCAAGACCCTTCTCTCTGTCCCTGCTTCCCTCCCCAGCTCCCCTTTAAAGTCTGGGCTGGTGCATCTGACTTCCCAGCCCAGCTCCCGGGCCTGCACCCAGCTTCCTGGCAGGCAGGGAGAGTGAGCACACGGCCTTTTCAGATTCTACCGTCCAAGGGTAGAATCCTTCTTCCAAGATCTGTAAGGTGGGTATGTCTTATAGGGATCTTGTCTACAACCACAGAACTTCTCAGTCATATAAGCAGAAAAGGTACCTATCGCAGGATATCTCAGGGAAGACAAGAAAAGCAGTTTTGGAACCCACAGCCAAGAACAATGCAATGACAACAGACAACACCAAGGTATAATTTTAACAAAGCCACCACTGTGCCACCCTGTGGGCACCAAGGACACTGAGGACTAGAGTGAGGAAGCTATCTCAGCCTTCCCAGAGAAACTAGATGCTGCCACTTCTGCCATCAGTGAAAGAAAGTTCCAGCTCACACAGCTGTTGCTTCAGGTTGCCTGTTCCCATCCCCAAATCTCAGGCAATTATGCCCAGTTGGCAGAGCCCGTGTCACGTGACCAGCAGTAAGGAGCTGGGAAGTGGGGTGTTTGTGGATTCCACCATGAGAAGATGGGACTTGAGGTGTGAGGACTGTCAGAATAGAGAGAAGGTGTCAAAAGGTGCCGTGTGTGCCTGGATGACAGAGTCTACTGCAGGGCAGAATTTTCCACGTGTAGGAAGAGGTTATAGATGCTGGGCAGCTGGAAAAATGACAAATGAGAAAAATGACCAGCAAACACTGAAACAGTCCCAATGTCATCCGTCTCGTTGCCCCAGAAGCAACTAGCTGCTGCTCAGATCCGACTAAGACAGAAGATCCTTAGTGGCCCCTATTTTGTCCAGTTTATTTATCAGTTAATACCAAGTGCCTAGAACAGTGCCTGGCACATAGAGGTGCTTAAGAAATATTTCTTTAATGAATTAAAGAAATTTGTTTGCTGGCATAAAAAAACAAAAACAAAAAACAAAAACAAAACAAAAGCTTCAAGCGGAATGTAGAAACTGCCAGAGGCAACTTTAACTTGAGCTGATTCAAACCTCCAGCAGGAAGAAGCAGCCACCTAAACTCCTCTCAATCCCTACCAGTTAAACAGAGTTTTTAAAATAGGGCTGGGAAGCCAAGGCCTAGCAGGAGGTGGGGAAGGGGTGCAGGTGGCCAAAACAAAAGCTAATGAGGTAAACTGATTGCAAATTTAGGGATTGACATGAATTTCACTACTACATTAGTCATGTTTTACGATTGCATGCCTAAATCAAATTTCATAAATGTTAAAATGCGTATAGGGGTTAGGATTTACATTTCAAAAAGATATCCAGTTCCCATAGCCCAGCTGAGTGAGCCTTTATTGTCTGTCCCTTGGGTAGCAGAAAACATAGAGGAAGCGTGACCTATGAGAAAGAACAGAGCATGGTAAAATGCAATTGAGACCTTTAATCTTTGCCTAAGCAACTCAGCCAGGAAGTTCTGCAACTCACAAGGTATTATAAAATATTCCAGACCAGTGCTATTTACTAGTTAACTGCTCCTGAATAAACAAAAGGTCTGTATGATAGTTTCATAGCTTCCTCTTGGCCAAAGATGATTCCCATCTGAAAGTGGAGTGTCCTAATTCTAAGCTTCTTACTTTCCTTCTCAAAAGGAGGATTTATGAAATCCAGTTCCACAGGCACGTCCTTCCTCTTTGCTTTGTTACTTTTACAAATGTATTCATGTATTCATAAACAATACTGTACCAGTCAAAATTCAGATACAGGCAACAGAAATCACTATGGCTATTTTAAATCAAAAGAGAAGAAAGGAATTTCATATGGGAGATTAGGAGCCTATAAAGACTTAGAAAGGAATGAGGAGTGAGCTCCAGGCTGGGTCTTTAAGAAAGACTCCCAGAAAACAACATCATTGAACTAGAAACTGAAACTCTGCCGCAACCAGCTGGCCACTGCTGGGACTGAGTTCAAGAACACACAGCTTCGCTGGGAGCCAGGGATCAGGAAGTGACCGACTCCCACGTCTTTGGACTGAGAACCAGGTTAATGGCATGCCACTTAGTGAGATGGGGACATACTAGGAGGAATAGACTAGGAGGTGGGAACAAAGCAAGAGTTCTGTTTAGTGACAATAAATTCTAGATGCCTATTAGACATTCAAGAGAAGATGTTCAATGACAAGTTGGATATGCAAGTTTGCAGCCCAAAGGAAAGTCTGAATAGGGGATTCAAGTTTAAGAGGTTTCATACTGTATAAGTCAGGCTGCGAATTGTTGCAGTTTTTTCAGCAGCTAGCAGGTTCAGAATGCAAATTTGTGACCTAGCAATTTGTTATAAGGCTGTGCTCTAGCCAACTGAGTAACCGGCCTGTTTTATTTTCTTTAACCCAGTTTTACCTTTGAGATTACCAACTTCTTGAGAAACTGCTTTACTGTATTCCTTTCTTCCCCAACCTTTCAGTCTTCAAACCTGGGGCAACCTAGGTTCTACCTCGAAAAGCTCCATTGAATGTGTCCCACAACGGATCACCTCATGTCTTTTCAGCTCTTTTTGCAGCATTTGAGATTGTTGACTACTTCCTGCTTCTTAGGAGTGAATCTCAGAAAACACTAAAAACTGACCCAGGCAGGATCCTAAAAGAGGGGGAAGCAAGAGTAAACTCATTTCTCATTGATCAGATCGATGATGGCTAGATCCAAAGAATGCTGTGGATCTCTTGATTTCAGTAAGGTATCTGACAACTTCTCACGTTATTGTAACTAAACGGTGGAGAATATCTTGAATAAATTGAAAGATGACACATTCAAGAGTGAGGTCTCCATAGTCTGTGTCCTGAGCCATGCTCCTGGGAAGGTGGAACATTAGACCGAAAGCACGTTTTAAAATTTGTGGAGCTATACTACAGAGTCATGAGGACTCCAGCAACCCCTATAAGAGTGAGGTCTCCATAGTCTGTGTCCTGAGCCATGCTCCTGGGAAGGTGGAACATTAGACCAAAAGCACGTTTTAAAATTTGTGGAGCTATACTACAGAGTCATGAGGACTCCAGCAACCCCTACACAAGCACAGCTCAAGGAATCCCTTCTAGACGAAGCTTTACTTTTTCCAGAACCATAAATGAGCCAATAGTGTGGGCATTGATGATTCACAATAAACCTTGCAAATTTTTAGACCGCATTATTACAAGTAGAACGTACAAAGCGGAAATGATAGCCCACATTTATTTCTTTCAAGCCTCATTCCACAAGAGACTGGGATCGAAGTATTTTGGGTTGGCACACCAGACCAGGAGCATTATATTTTATTCTAGAAACGCATTTTGTCTTAGCAAAGAATAGCCTGCCTGGAGGAACTGAGGGATCTGTAAACATATGTACCGAAGATGTAGAAAAGTCTGCATAGCTGTTTGTTGACTGGATATGACAACCAAAATAGAAGATGCAAATATTGAATGAAAAAGCGTTTCTCTCTCTCTCTGTCCCTCTCTCTCAAGGGTCTGGCTCCTGCTCAGGCCTCCCTCTCTCCAGCCCGCCCAGGAGTGGTGAAAGCCCGGCGAGTTCGCGTTCAGTGGCCAGCGGGTCCCGGGAGCCTCTCGGTCTGGGTCTGCCTCTTTAAGCCCCTTCTGCGGGAGCATGGAGAAGCGGGGACTTTGGACTTTCATTTGAGGCGACGGAAATCTTTACATCCAGAGGTGTGATTCTGGCCTCGGGTACAAGCCGCCAGGCGGTGAAGATAGAGGCGGGCCGCTGGGGCCGGTCGCGACAGGGGCGGGGCCGGCACAGGGGGCGGAGCGGGGCGGAGATCAGGACAGCGGGACGGGAAGGGGCCTGGGCGGGGCCTATA
>NW_007727822.1:11503-13347 GCF_000696425.1 Galeopterus variegatus | reverse complement strand
GGGGCCGGGATCAGAACAGAAGGCGGTGTCGGAGCAGGGAGCGACGCTATATCAGGAGGCGGAGCGGGGCTGCGGCTGGGCCGGGATCGAGTTGGGAGGCCCCAGCCGGACACGACCGGGGCGGGGCCAGAACGGGGGGCGGGGCCGGACTCCAGCCTAAATGACACCGCACCGGGGCTGGCGCGCCGCCCTCCAGCGCTGTGTCCCGGCGGGAGGTGCGTCGGTCGCCATGGCGCTGCGCGCGGTGGTGTTCGACCTGGACGGAGTGCTGGCGGTGCCCTCGGCCGCCCGCGCCCTCGGCCGCACCGAGGAGGCCCTGGCGCTGCCCAGGTAAGGGGCCGGGCGCCGCTGCCCGCGCTCGGTCCGGGCCTCCGGGGGCGGGACCCCTGCCCAGAAGTGGCCTGTCTGGACTCGCAGCCCGGGCTTCAGATTGCTTTAGTGCGTGAGCCCTGGGAAGGTTAAAACCATTACCTGGCCTTAAAATACCAGTGTGTGTAACTAGATCCGTTTCCTTCCTAAATGCTTATTAAACTTTGCTAAAGACTCCAAAATCGCCCTCTACGTTGAAAGCTTTTCCGAAGTGAAGGGAATTACTTACTGAGCTAGCTATTGCCCACTTACTTCTGTCTAATGGAACGGGTCTTAAAGACTTGGGCCGAGAGTTAGAAGAGAACTAAGTGCTGTCCAAGTGTGTATGTTGCAGGGTGTCGTGCGCAGACCCTTATTGGTAACGAGACAAAATTATTGATGTTCGAATCCCACGGTTTATTGATCACACATAACACACTTTCACTTTTAATTAAATTACTCTATGTCCTAGCCTACTTTTAAACTAAATGATCCCTTGAGGGCACACTGCCCACAACTCCTATTTTTTTTATCCTGTTAGGAACAGGTCAGGGGTCTTACGTCTCTGGCACGAGGTCCTTTCCTGACTCACATCCACCAGGAAGTGGATACATTTGATGGGGTGTAATCGATCATCCTTGAGAGCATGGCTTGAGCGCTCAAAGGTCCTTAACCCTCACGGGCTAAAGATGCTGTGGGTTCCAACCAGACTGGCTTCCACCCCTGTGTAAGAGTAGTACACCAAGAAGTGTCAATTCCAATCTGTTTCCATCCACTGGACCAAGGGTCCGAGCAGCTGGCCAGCAACATGCCACAGCTGACAGATGCAGCAACTTGGGGCTTTTACCTCTGTTTCTTTATACTTTGTTTGAGGTCTGACCTGGGCTGGTTATCTCCTTTTCGTAGCCCCAGGACCAGATGGTGATATCTCAAAAGGGTGGAAACTGGCAGGGTATGTCTTTATCTCATAACCTGAGCAGTGTTCTGCTTTGCCTGCCAGGTCCGTTATGTCATCAGAGATGAAAGTCCCTTGACCAAAGTTCCTCCATGTTCTCCAGCTAACTAAATCTATTTCTGCTATAAAACAAACACAAACTAGTAAAAATATCACACAATTTGTACTCCCAATACAGGATTACTTACTGTAATAGCAAACTACAGAAACAGCCCAAAGCCTAAACACTGAAAAGTGGTAAACTAGGACACATCCACCAATACATGTGATGTCAGGATAAGATGTCAGTGACATCAGAAAATATCTTATAATATGTGAGGAAAAAATGTGAAATTATTTATACAACATGGTTTCAACTGTGGAAAAAAGCCACATGACGAAAAGTGTCTGGAAGAAATATACCAAAATATACTATGAATGATTTTCTTTATTTTTTTCCTTTTTTTATATCTTCCAACTTTTTAATTTACAGATATGTATTATTTCTATAATTAGAACGAAGGGAAGCATATTTATTTAAAAAGTTAAAACAGACAGAAAG
>NW_007727822.1:8827-10598 GCF_000696425.1 Galeopterus variegatus | reverse complement strand
ATTTATTTAAAAAGTTAAAACAGACAGAAAGATCACCCTGACAACACCCACGGAAGAGAAACGAGCAAATTCTAAATTATTTACAAGAACTAGAAGCAGAGCAGAAACTTTGCACTCTGAGAGTTCTGTCCAATCTAAGGAGTTCTAGAATTCTTATGATACCAAGGCCAACAGGGCTTTTTAACCTTAGTACTCTATAAATCACAAAAGCCTCATATCTGCAAGCATGCCAAGCTAAATGGGGGCTCAGAATCTAGACCAACCCTTACTTTTACAGATGTGGAAACTGAGGCTTAGCGAGGGGATTGACTTGCTCCAGATCATGCAATAGTATGTCATCAGGCGGCTCTGGAACCCATTTTTCTGCCTCCCAGTCTAGGATTCTTTCCTCTCTGGTTAGTGATGACTTTCCACCTCCCTTGTCTGTTGTTCTGGGAAATATATCAGTGTGTCCAGGCAGAGTTAAGTATATCAATAGCTGAGCAAAAAAGAAAGCTGGCTAAAAGTCCACAACCAAAATGCTCACACTCCAGCTAATCTGGATTTGACAGAGAAATACATGTGAAAATGGAAAGCCACCTGTGATCCCTGCTTGCCTGATTCCAATCATTTGCTGTAAGGAGAACTGTGAAAGGAATAATGAGCTCATTTCCAGAAAGTACTTTTTAACCGTAGTGTTATTTCACTTTTTTTGACTCATAAATTTGATTTAAAAAAATAAAGACACCAAAAAGAGTAAGCCATGAGCTATATTTGTCCCCATGACCTCATCAGTGTGGAGGCGAACATGACTTGTGAGCGTGCAAGTCACAGGTATACGTGTGTGGGCTGTTTAAAAGAGACCGGTCTCAGGAGTCAGACCCAGGTTCAGATCTCAGTTCTTACACTTAGGTGGGGTGAACTTGCTTAACCAGTCTTAGTTTTGTTCATCTTACTTGTAAAATAAGAAAATACCTTCCCCTAGAAATTTTTGTAAAGATTAAATTAGATAATATGTAAGGTGGATGGGCAGCTGTGTTCTTGATGCATTTATTTATTTGCAAAAGTTCCATGAATATGTTGTCAAACTCAGGTCCAGCTGCCTGCCCCCTTGGGAAGGAAAGAAAAAAAAAAACCTCAGATATCAAATGGTTAGTGCTAGAAAAGCAGATGTATTCGGCTGAAGGAGATGGTAGGCTATCCCTTCTCAAAGATTTACATTTACTGAGGGGTTTTTAAAGGAGGAGTTGAGGGAATGGAATGTGAGAGGTAAAAAGCAGAAGAGCAGGAGTTGTGAGCTACGGGGGGTCCGTATCTATGGGTCAGGTACTAGGTCTCGCCAAGGCCTCATCTTGTTTCTGTTGTCATCTTCGCTGTTATCTCAGGACCCTGCAAGATTTTGATTTGTGCCCCCGGTGTACTTGGCTGGTGCCCAAGATCAGCTTTGGTCATTTGGCCTTGATCATTTCTCAGAACTCTGCAAGTCTCAAAGAAAAAACTGTTAGCTTTGCAAAGAAGTAATTAGCTTCCCGGCCTTATTTTCCTATTTAGCAAGCAAGATAAGAAAATCAGGGGAAGGGAAGAAAGAGTGAGGAGAAAGAAACTCTCCTTTTTAACCTCTCCCCCTCAACCGCAGCCCAGGCAGTTTTAGGTCCCAACATGGCTTCAATCCTGCTCACTCCAACACATGTGCAAAATGATGTCTTGGGGCATATACAGTTTATCTGATGCTGCAGTAACTCACATACTCCCTTTGTGACCATGGTTAGGATTGTTCCCCGTTACCATAAAA
>NW_007727822.1:4836-7870 GCF_000696425.1 Galeopterus variegatus | reverse complement strand
AAGATTAAATTAGATAATATGTAAGGTGGATGGGCAGCTGTGTTCTTGATGCATTTATTTATTTGCAAAAGTTCCATGAATATGTTGTCAAACTCAGGTCCAGCTGCCTGCCCCCTTGGGAAGGAAAGAAAAAAAAAAACCTCAGATATCAAATGGTTAGTGCTAGAAAAGCAGATGTATTCGGCTGAAGGAGATGGTAGGCTATCCCTTCTCAAAGATTTACATTTACTGAGGGGTTTTTAAAGGAGGGGTTTAGGGAATGGAATGTGAGAGGTAAAAAGCAGAAGAGCAGGAGATGTGAGCTACGGGGGGTCCGTATCTATGGGTCAGGTACTAGGTCTCGCCAAGGCCTCATCTGGTTTCTGTTGTCATCTTCGCTGTTATCTCAGGACCCTGCAAGATTTTGATTTGTGCCCCCGGTGTACTTGGCTGGTGCCCAAGATCAGCTTTGGTCATTTGGCCTTGATCATTTCTCAGAACTCTGCAAGTCTCAAAGAAAAAACTGTTAGCTTTGCAAAGAAGTAATTAGCTTCCCGGCCTTATTTTCCTATTTAGCAAGCAAGATAAGAAAATCAGGGGAAGGGAAGAAAGAGTGAGGAGAAAGAAACTCTTCTTTTTAACCTCTCCCCCTCAACCACAGCCCAGGCAGTTTTAGGTCCCAACATGGCTTCAATCCTGCTCACTCCAACACGTGTGCAAAATGATGTCTTGGGGCATATACAGTTTATCTGATGCTGCAGTAACTCACATACTCCCTTTGTGACCATGGTTAGGATTGTTCCCAGTTACCATAAAACAGACCACAGCAGAGCTAGCTGGCCTCAAGAGGTCATAGTGCATGACCTTGACTTTATTAGCCTATCAAGTTTGTGAACCAACCATGAAGGTACTAATTCAGGAGGTGAACGTGAAGGGCTACCTGACACTGGGCATTTTCAACATGTTATGAAAACTCAGACGTCTACAAATAACCAGAGTTCAAGGTGAAGTTGATGCCATAAGAGGTACAAAGTCCTAGAGTGGCTCAAAGAGGGAGTGAGTAGGTCTGATCTGGAGAATCAGGAAAGCCTTAATGGGGAAAGATTGACAGGAGGTTGCCAGGGAGACATGTGAGGGAGAATGTTGCAGGTGAGGAACGGCATGGGCTCAGGCTGGGAGGTGGAAAGCATGAGATGTGCACAAGTGTGTTCCAGGCTAGCCAGAGAGCAGGGGCTGGGGGCAGTTGAGGGGCTGGGGGACGGTTGTGAGATTAGTGCAGCATGATCATCAGCTGATACACTTGTACCTACTTTGATGACCAATGGGGAGTCCTTGAGGGTTTTTGAGGTGGGATAGAGAGAGAGTAAAATAATTGGACATCATTGGGATGATGGATCAAAGTAAATTGGTGAGATCCAAAGTTTAGGAGCTTGGAGGTGGAACAGTATGGAGTGATGGGCAAGGCTGCAGAGGTTGGAACTGATGAGAGTAAGACCTTCTTGAGCCAGGAGATCGCAGAGTCATTGGCGGGGATGATGGGGAAGCTAGGCTGGAGGGCTCAGCTGAGGACAGAAAGAAGCTGTGAACCTGGTGCTGAAGCAGGGAGCAGGTGAGGGTCCTGCGTACCTGTAAATGCTGCCTGAGGACAGGGTGCTGGTGCCCAAGAGGCTGCCGTGAACACGAGAAGTGAGAGATTGTTGAGTGACTGGGGTGCAGGTTCTGCCAGACTCATACAGCGCAGGGAGGAAAAGGGCCTAGTTTGTGGGTATCTGGACCAGCGGCCTCTGAGGGGCAGGGTGTGGGAAATGGTGGTTCCCTTGGCAACCAAGGTTGATGTGATCTGGAGGAGCCAGGATGGTTCCTTGAAATCCATATTGGACCAGTAGGCAGTTATGTGTGCTTAATTTAATACCTCCTTAGACAACTTCATTATAGAGGCTCCACTGTTCTACTAGACTAAACAGTAGGGATGGTTAAAGTGTCAGATTTCTTTTAAAAATTTATGCTATAGAATCTGAGGTGGCTACCATATGCAATGCTCATTAAAGGTTTTCTGAGTGAGAGAAGTAAGTGATCAGCTAATACAGTCACGCAAAAATTGAAGGAGCACTTGATAAACAGGACTCCTTGCATCCTGTGTGCTGTTTCAGTAAATGTTGATTGAATGCCTCCAGGTGCTTCTGGGCAGTTCCCAGACTTGTGGCTGCTTTTCATGTCTCTGAGCTTTAATGCACTCTCTGAAACATCTTTCTCCTTTTATTATTTTTAAAATGGGTTTTAATTGTACAACTAATACACAAATAAATTCTTATTGTCAAAATATTCAGATGGCACAGAATAATGTAGAGTAGAAAATCTAAATCCCCCTCTACCTTCTCTTTGGGGGGCAGTTGATGAATTCTAGATGTAATGGTAAATGTCAAGAGTTCAGTTATGTAAAAATCACTAATGCAGATTATAGTAGTTAACAGTGTATGTAACATTAAATTTCATATATAGTTCATATGTTACTGAACCAAGTGGGATCCGTGTACCCCTGTGCCATGGAAAGCCAATCACCAAAGACGTGTCTTTGCAGTAGGAAAAGAAGGTTTATTCACAAGGGGGCCATGTGAGAAGACAGGAGATGTGCATCTCAGATCCATCCTACCCACAATGGGGAAGGTGGTACCTTTATGGGGAAGTGTTTTGGGGTGGTGTGAGGCATGGGGATTGTGATTAGCTAAAGGAGTTGAAGGAGCCCTTTAGTGATCTGCATAGGCTCAAGACTTCTGCGTGTTCAGTAGCTGGTGGCATTAGCAGGATCTGGAGGTGGACCCCTGGCCCTCTGACCTTAAAGGTCAGACATTTGCACAGACTCAGTAGAGATATCAGCAGGCTCAGCCAGCCTAGCCCAGTGGGCTAAGTCCAAGGATCCTGAAAACAAACAAACAAACAAAAACACCTTGGCACACATTGGTGACTTCTGTACCAGAGGTACTATCTTAAAAGGCAGGTAGGAAGAAATAGAATGACTAGCTAGTTGGTGAAAATTTACTGAAAGAATGAGAAATTT
>NW_007727822.1:0-4347 GCF_000696425.1 Galeopterus variegatus | reverse complement strand
AGGTAGGAAGAAATAGAATGACTAGCTAGTTGGTGAAAATTTACTGAAAGAATGAGAAATTTAAACAGGGAATAAACTACTGAAAATCCACAATTACAGATATTTTGTAGAAGACTGTATGCAATGTTATCTGATTTTAAAAATCATTACTGGGAGGGGAATGGGGGGTTATTGTTTAATGGGTACAGAGTTTTTTTCTTTTTCTTCTTTTTTTTGTTTTATTTATGATTTATTTATTTTTCTTCCTTTTTTCTTTTTTTTATTCTGGCGTGGAGTTTTAGTTTGGGAGGATGAAAATATTCTGTAAATGGATGGTGGCGATGGCGGTACAAGTGTGAATGTACTTAATGCCCTGGAGCTGTACACCTAAAAATAATTACGATAGTAAATTGTATGTTTATTTCGCCACAATAAAAAATAGTTGCTGAACTTCCAATTTTATTAAAAATGAGAATCAGTATTTTAAATTTAAATTGTATGTAAGTATGTTAATAGAGGTCTGAGTCACCTGGTGCAACCTCCTCACAGTTGAGTATTTAAATGACCTCTTCCCAACTAGCTGTGTGAATCTGGACAAACCAATTAACTTTCCTGGGCCTCATCTGTAAAAATAAAAGTATTGAAGTAAATTTCTTTAGTTTCTAATTAAGGTAAAGGACTTTCTACTCATGACAATGTATTTCCCAAAGACGACCACAGCAATATCCCCCATCCCACATACACTGCTCCTGATGATTTTGAAACTTCTCCCCTCCAGAGGTGGGCTCTGTGACCCTCCACTTGAGATTGGGTGGACTTTTGTGACCAACAGAGTATGTTGGAAGTGACACTGTGCCTTTTGAGGTCAGGCCATAAAGGAGTTGCAGCTTTCTCTTGGTTTATTGGAGTACTTACTCTTGAAGCCTCCAGCCACGGAGTGAGAAGTCTGTCTACCCCGTGGCATCTGTGCTGCGAAGAATCCCAAACTAGTCCACCTGGAGAGGCCATGGGGAGAGGCCCTGAGACTATGTGCAGAGAGAGATGCTCGCTCAGTCCTCTAATGCTTCAGTCCTCTCCTTCCTCCTTCCGGCTCCAGCCACCTGCCGATTGCAGACGCATGAGAGATCCTGAGCCAGAACTGCCCAGCTGAGCACTTTCCCTTATTCCTGACCCACCACAGAAACCTGGACAGATTACAAAATGACTGGCTGTGTTAAGCCTCTAGGTTTTAGGATAATGCATTTTGTAGCAATAATAACTGGAACACTCTGTCCCCCTTACAAGTCTATTTTTCTTTCTATTACTGTCTGATATACTATATAACTTATCAGTTTCTTATTTTTCTTCCCTGACTAGAATATGAGCTGCTGAAGACAGAGATTTTCATGTATTTTGGTTCACTACTTTTTCCACATGGCCTACAACAGTGCCTGTTACACAGAAGGTGCTCAATAAATATTTGTTGAATGGATAAATGAGGTGGTAGAGGGGAGGGAGAGACTGTCTCAGCTGTTGCAAACAGTCCCTTATTTGCTTACCTTGAAGCCCCCCAAGTTCACTTTTCATGGTATTTATTGTCAGTGAGTTTGAACTTTGCTCTGGGGTTTAAGGGAGAAGTGAACTTTTTTCCACATGTTTGAGCTCTTGTTTTCTTACTTTTTTAAAAAAATCAATATGTTCCAATCTACCTTCTATCCCCAAGACTTTCTGAGACTTTTCAGTCTGATAATTCATATTTTCTTGGTTATTTATACTATTGAAGTTTTGTTGGTATTTTATCTTTTAAGGATATCTTTTATATTAAATAGTAATCAGCGGGATTTTAGGGAGAAATAGATATATGCTTAGTTTGCTGTTTGGATAGAATCCCCACTTTTTAAATTTTGCATGTTTTGATATTATCTTAATCAGCCCCTAAAGATTTGTGCCTTATAACTTTGTCATGATGGTCCCTTTTGTCAATATAAAAGAGCTTATTAGGGATTGCCATTTTCTGAAGTGGTTCTATCAAATTATACTCCCACAAGGAATGCAAGAGAATCTCAGTTTCACCACATCTTCATCCGTACTTGACATTGGCAGTCTGTTTAATTTTAGCCATTCTGGTGGGTATGTGTGGCATTCCTTTGTGGTTTTAATTTGTATTTACCTTATGAATAATGATGTTGAGCTTTTCATATGCTCATTAACCATTTGATAATTCTCTTGTGTGAAATTCTTTTTTAAAAAAATTTATTTTCTATTGGAACAGTTGATTGCACATATCTGTGGGGTACGGCATTGCATATCAGTACCTAAGTGCAATATGTGACATTCAAATCAGGATAACGAGTATATTCAGCATTATACAACGTAATCAATTTTCATGGCCCTTTACCAATCCTTCTTGAAACGCTTGTTTAAGACGTTTGCCCATTTTTCCATCAGGCTATTTTTCTCTTATTGATATTTAGGAGTTCTTATATATGCCTGATCCAAGTCCTTTGTCAGACACATGTATTACAAATATCTTCTCTGCGTATATGGCTTATTTATTCATTTTCTTGATGTCTTTGATGAACGTAAGTTCTTAATTTTAATGACATCTGACTTACTATTGTTTTCTGTTATGATTAGTGCTGTGAAGCAGAAATTATGGGAGGCCATGGTTTGGGACTGAGATCCTACACTGGGTCCTAGCAGACCAGACCAAACCAAACCAGAATGGAGTCACTCATGCTAAATGCCACGTAAGCAAACTGAAACTTTAAGGACCAGTTTTTCCTCAGTCTACCCAAGTCAGCACAATAAAGATGTCCCCGCCCCCTGCTTTAACCCTTAAAAACAAAGTAACCTAAAGTAATCTGACGTTAACCAATCAGCTTTTTTTCCCAATTGTTCTGTTTCCTTCTTTCCCCCTGGTGGGAGAGTTCATTCTATTTTGTATAATAGAGGCTGCCCTGATTCGTGAATTGCAAATAAAATCTAATTAGTTCTATAACTAAATTTGTCATAATTTTGTCTTTTGACAGTGCTTTTTGTGTCTTTATAAAAATTTTTGCTTACCTAAAGGCCATGAAGCTTTCTTCTAGAAGCAAGATTGTTTTAGTTTTCACATTTAGGTCTATGATCCATTTCAATTAATTTTTGTATATGGTATGATTTAGGGAATTAGGTGTTTTTCCCCCCATATGACTATCCAGTTGCTCTAGCACCATTTATTGAAAAAATTTCACTTAAATTTTGGTGGTGCCTTCATTGAAAAATAAAGCAACCATATATACGGAGGTCTATTTTTAAACTTCTGATTATATTAAGTTGATGTATGTGTCTATCTTTGCAATAATACCACACTGTCTTAATTATTATGGCTTTATAATAAATCTCAAAATCTGCTAGTATAAATGCTTCAAATTTGTTCTTCAAGATTGTTTTAATTATTCTGTGCCTCTGTGTTTCCAGATAAATTTTATAATCAATGTGTCAGTTTCCGTGCTATACACAAAACCTGCTGGGATTTTGATTGGGATTAAATTGAATCTTCATACAAGTTTGGTGAGAATTTTTACCTTAACGATATTAAGTCTTCTGATTCATGAACTTGATTTATCTCTCTATAAATTGGTATCTTTAATTTTTCTTAGTTTTATAGTTTTCAGTGCAGGGGGCTTAAAAACATCTTTTATTAGATTTATTTCTAGTGTTTTGGGTTTTATAATGCTATGGCGAATGATATTTTTTAATATTTCATTTTCCTATAGTTTGATATCTTTTCTTTTAAACCATATTTTTTCTGTTCTCAAGTTTTTAATTTTGATCTACCTCTAAGTTGAGTGGAAATCTTTGAGTTTTGTTGTTTTTTTATTTTTTTCTAAGAAAGGTATGTGATGGTAGACTGTTAGTTTTCCCTTTGTGAGAGTCTTTCTGCTGCCTTCCCACATGTAAAATAAGTTGTCTGGGGACAGAATTTTTTGCTCATCGTATCTTTTTGCTCCACAATTTTCTGACATTTAAAGTTGCAGAATAGAAGTATAATATCGATCTGAATTGTTTTTCTTCTGTATATAATTTTTTTCTACTAGGTTGTCTGTTACACCCTTTCCTCTGAGGAATTGAAGCATTTTCTCAACATTTGTGTGTTATGGTTCTTTTTTTCATTAATTTTTCCTGGTACTTGGTGAGTGCTTTTGATCTAAGAACTCAAATCCTTCTTCTGTCCGGAGACGTTTTCTGCTGTTAGTTCTTTGACTGTTGCTTGTCTGGTCTGTCCGAGAATTCTTATTGTAACAGCCTGAACAGAAGTGACTCCATTTAGTTAAACTTTTGAATTTAAAAACTTGTTCTCTCCTGTAACCCAAACCACACAGCCTGCAGCTAATTGCCAGAACA
>NW_007727821.1:362988-365546 GCF_000696425.1 Galeopterus variegatus | reverse complement strand
CCGCAGAGGAGGGGAGAGGTACTCTCAGGGGAAACCGAAGACTGCAGAGAGCCCCATTTGGAGAACATCAGGCATGAGGGAGAATGGGCAGTGAGGCTGGGGGCTGGATAACAGGAGGACCAGCTGGACATATAAATATAGGGACCAAGAAGACCCCAGCCCCTCCCCACCCAGCTCTCAAAACTGGAAGCCAGGCTCGGTAACTGGGTACTGCGGAGAAAAACAGGTCCAAGAGGAAAAACCTACAGATATCAGTATTGGGGTTCTCCAAAGACATGGCCAGGTCCCCATTGTCACATACCTCCCCTCCCACTCCCCCCAACACACAGAGCTTACCAACAGCTCTTGGACGTCCGGTTCTCACACACAAACACACAGGACCACCAGGCCTTTGAGGAAAAAATATCAAACTGAAAACAGAGTCAGAGGCCAAAACAAACAAAAGAAAGGAAATTGGAGGAAATAGGGTTGAGGCAGGTNCGTCAAAAAATCAGAAATACCGAAAACTAATGGTACGCTCTTACAACCTGGACATTAACCATTTTCACCGCACTACGGGGCTGTATAGGACGATTAGATGCTGTCATCTACTATGCAGCCCACAGATGTGAGCTGGCAAGCTGGACATGAGAACAGAGGCTCAAGGTCAGGTCAGCGGCCCAGGGTCACACAGTGGCTCACGGGAGTCCAGGTCTGCCTGCCCACAGCTCGGTGCCCGGACATCCACTGCGGGACAGACACATCCTGGGATGGCCCTGACACCGGCCTTGCCCAGCCCCTCACAGGCCCCGCGCAGAAGGTTTCTGGACTCACAACTCAGCACTGGTGCCCATATTTAAAAGGCAAGTGAAGTCTTTCTTCTGTTCCATCCTAATAGCCAAAATGTTTAACTTTCAAACATTTGTTTTTCCTGGGAAATGTTTAAAAAACAGGAACATTCAGTCCTAATCGTCCTCGACTGCTTGTTTCCACTGCTGCTGCAGAGCACATATGACTTCAGGCTGAAAGGGACAGCCGAAAGTTTTCTGTTTTTTCCCCCAAAAAATAAGGCCACCTGTAGCCAGAAGGACTTTGTGGGACACTCGCCAGAAGTCACAGTCTTGTAGAACACACATGCCCAGAGGCATTCACAGACGGCCCCTGGCGGCCCTCGGGAGGGGGCCTGAGCTGGTAACCAGGACGTTGCCTGCCTGCAGGATTAGAGGCTATGGCGCCCCCTGTTGGTGCTCTGGCCTCATCTCTCCCTACCCAGACCCTGCACCCTCTGGGCTGCTAAAGGCTTCCTGACATTTGCTTATGCTGTTCCATGCACCAGGGATCCCCTTCCTGCCCTTCTTTCTGAGTCACTACAGTTCAACTCACCCTTTATCAGTCGGCCCTAGTGCGACTTCCTCCAAGCCACCTTCCGTAAGCACCCTCTCTTTACCCAACCCTAGCAGGGCCACGGCACCCCCAACAAACACCCAGGGCTGTGTCTCTTACAGCTCTGACAAGGCTGTGCCATCACTGTCTCTGATTTGTCTGCTTCCTCTCCAGCCTGGGAGCTGCTTCGGGGCTGGCCCTGCCTACACATCATCTCTCTATACCCAGCACACAGCTTGGTACCAGGTAGATGTTCAATGCAAGTTCACCAAGTCCACAAGGTATTACGGTCTCTTTATGACAGATGACAAGGGCCAGAGAGGCCAAATGGCTCACCAAAGGTCTCCTAAGCAATCGGCCACAGGATGTCCTGGAAGGCCAAGTAAAGTGCCACAGGTGGTAATCATCATTGTTAAGACACAGTCAGTATGTCAGGTGGCATCCTCCAAACTGTCATGGCTGTCACCCATTCAGCAGATGACAAGAGTCCATGGGCACCAAGGCCCATGACACAGAGCTGCCACTGTAAGCCTATGGGACAGCCCTGCACTGGGAGGCAGGAGGCTGGCTTCAGCTCAGCTCTAATCTCACCATGCAATCTGGGGAAAGACCTTCCCTGCCTCGGGACTCAGTTTCCCTATCTGTTCCACAAGGAAACGGTACAAAGGTCTTGACCTCTGAGAGCCCTTTTAGCTCTCTGAGACATTCCAGGCAGGTGTGAATGTGGTGGGGTGCCCCAGAGGTGTGTTGATAGGGTCAGGCAGCAGGACCAGAAGTGCACTTACTTACTTGTGAACGCCCACGTTTGTCTCTGCTTGTTGCTGACACCCTCTGAAATCAACAGTAAAGGAATAAAAAGGCATAACCCTCCAAGGACAGAGGTTTGGAAGCTGCGGACAGACGGACGAGTGGACTAGCTTAGCTGAGCAGAGAAAGCTGAAACCAAAGTCCTGGGGTGGGGGTGCAGCATGGGTAGCCAGGAGCCACAAGATGCAAACCGAGCTGTGGCCAGAACCCAGGGGGCTTGGGGACGGGAGGCCCAGGAGCTGTGGTCTGACCTAGACTCTGTATGAGGAGCAGGTGGAGCCAAGCCCCCACGCCCAGCGCACCCACCCAGCGACCACGCCCTCCACCCCCGCAGAGGAGGGGAGAGGTACTCTCAGGGGAAACCGAAGACTGCAGAGAGCCCCATTTGG
>NW_007727821.1:355936-361759 GCF_000696425.1 Galeopterus variegatus | reverse complement strand
GAGGAAAATTTGGAAAAATAACAACATGAGAAAACATCCCAGAATTTAAGGACAAAATCTGCTCCATTAAAAGGGTTATCTGAGTGCCCAGAAAAATGAATGAAAAAAGACCCACGCCTCAAGCACATTGTCCAGAAACACACAGCAGGTCATACTCAAAGGGCAGGGAATCCCAACAGCAGTGGAATTAAAGGAAAATGGAGCAACACCTGCAGAATTCTGAGGGAAGATGATTTGCAACCCAGAACTCTACTCCTAGACAAATTATCAATTAAGACCGAGGACAGAATAAAGACTTTCTCTGACACACAAGTTTGCCAAACATTTATCTCTTCTGCACTCGTTCTCAGAAAGCTACTGAAGGGGGTGTTCCACCAAAGTGATGGAGTAAACCAAGGAAAAGGAAGGTATTGGATCCCAGAACCAGGGACTTCAAGACAGAAGGAAGGTGAAGGGGGAAGTTGGTGCAAGGAGAGTCCAGGATGGCATCTGGGAGCGAGCGTGGAGACCAACCAGTCCAGAGGGGAACAGGGCTTGCAGGGGGTTCGTGTCCAAGAAAAAGGAGCTGTCACATGACCTAGCACATCTCACCACACTGCTCAAGGCATGTAAAGCTCTGCAGGAGACTTAGGGATGAACTATACCAGGTACACAGAAAAGAAAAGCAAGCAAATAAACAAAATAATTAGGAAAACAATATGTTGTACAATGAACAATTCAATCAAAAACTGTGATAGCACTATATTAAAAAGATAAAAGATGTTTATGGGAGTTATGAGGCTAAATCTCTAAATCTTCTATTTTCATGGTAAGAAATTTAAAGTACCTAAAATTGAAAAATCAAAACATAGCAATATCAGGTTGTCCCTTAGAGGACCAGAGGGACATCAGAGATAAAGCTCTAAGGATTGTGCTGGGAGCGGGAGTCAGGGCTGGGGAGGGGCTGGGGCACAGGTTGCTGTCTTTACAATAAGCCTGTAGCACTCTGTGACTTACAGTGTACATGTGTTACCCATATGAAAATAAAATGTTAACAAAAAGAAGGCACGGGAGGCCAAGTGCTCCCCATCCACTGCCTAACTCTGTTCAAGGGCAGCCTGACCTCTCATTTGCTCTGCTTTTCCTCAAAACCTAGAACCAAAGCAAGAGTGAAGAGAGATGGAAAGTCAGAAGAGGCAGGAAACCTAAACTGATTGATCGGTTCTTCTGAGATTCCAAGGGTCTGAGTGCTGGGATTGCCCTGGCCCCAGGTTCAGAGGCAGGTGACCCAGCTTAGCCGCTCCTCACCTGGGCAGCCACTAAAGACATCACAGCTGTCCCCTGCTGAGAGTCTGAGACACACTCCCTCGTGCCCTATTTCTAATTCTCACAATATCCCCACAAAACAGGCAGTATCATTTGGCAGGCGAAGAAATTGGGGTGCCACAAAATTAAATAACAACACAATTGGTAAGCAGAGAAATAGCAATTCAAATCCACCTGAAGCTGAAGCCCATGATTTCTCTGCCAGTCACAACCACCTAGACATTATATATTCTTGGGTTTTTTCATTAAACATTGCTCAAAAAAAAGAAAGAAAGAAAGAAAGAAAAAGAATGTTGCCTTATGTTTGAGTCACTATGTCTCTTCAGTGATGAGGAGCTCTCAGTGACTTTATTTTAAATAACATAACACTTTGGGGAAGATTCGTGGCTGCTGTAAACAAAAAGCAATATAGAGAAGCACTTTGGAATGGAGGAGTAAGGACCTTTAAACACACACTCCTCCATCAAGTCAACAGGAATGCTGGCAAAACAAATTATCAAAATGTACTTTTTTAGATTTCTGGGAATTAACCAAAGGCTTGCAACAATCCAAGGAGCATATATGCAAGAAAAAAGCTGAGCTTTGTGGCATTCTGCCTTGCCCTATTGCCATCCCTCTCTCCCCAGCTCTGTAGTAGCCTGAAAGCCAGCAGCCTAGCAGCCACTGGAGAGGGCAAAATAGGTTTGATTTCCCAGAAAGCCCTACCCCTAAAGAACTGTCACTGTTTAATGATGAGAAAGGCCCTATCACCAGAGGGTTTGTTAAAAACAATCAGCAGCAATTGTTCAACATCACAGCTTCCCAAGGAGCCAATACCAGTTGGTGCAAACAAGAGACTAGCCAAAAAATGTAAAAAGAAAACCAGGAGAATAAGATGTCCACAGGTGATCTACAGGATCAGCTCATGTGCAGGGCTATGCACATGCTCAGGGAAGACCTGAGGTGGCCCTCATCACTTACCTCTGGCTGACCTTGAAACTCTGCACCCACAAGAAGTAAAGCCTTTTGTAAAGTGCTACAATGTCCAGGGTATTCCCCAACACTACAGTTGGGTGGGATCTGATTTCCATAGTTGGAAAATTTTATTATTTAAAATATCCAGTTTTATTTTTTTTTAATGATACACACAAAGAAACAGAAAAGAATGTTCCTTGGACAGGGAAAAGGGCAATCAACAGAAACTGTCCCTGAGGAAACCCAGATGTTGGACTTAACTAGAAAATGCTCTTAAATCAGCTATTAGAAATATGTTCAAAAAACTAAAAGAAACTATTTCTAAATAATTAAAGAAAATTATAAGAATGATGTTTTAGCAAATAGGTACCAACAATAAAGAGATATTACTGCAAAAAAGAATCATATTCTGGAGTCAGAAAGTGCAATAACAAACGAAAGTTTCATTAGAGGGTCTCAACAGCAGTTTCAAGCTGGCGGAAGAAAGAAGGAGTGAACCTGAAGACAGGCCAATTGAGATTATCCAGTCTGAGGTACGGAAAGAAAAAAGAATGGAGAAAAATGAACAGAGCCTCAGAAACCCCATCAAGCATACTAACATATGCATAATAGGAGACACAGCAGGAGAAGAGAGAGGGACAAAAAGAATATTTAAAGAAACAATGGCCAAACACTCTGCAAATTTGATGAAAAACATTAATCTACACATCCAAGAAGCTCAAATAATTCCAAGGAGGATAGACTCAAAGAGATCCACACCTACACACATCATAATCAAACTGTCAAAAAGCATTAAGAGGAAAATTACTCATCATGCACGAATAATCTTCAATAAGACTAACAGCTGACTTCTCATTAGAAACCGTGGAAACCAGAAGGCAATAGGATGGTACATACAAAACGCTGGGGGGAAAAAACTATCAAACAAGAATTTTATATCTAGCAAAACCATCCTTCAAAATGGAGGAAAAATTAACTAATTCCAGGATAAATAAAAACTGACAGAATCTATCACTAGTAGACACTCTCTATAAGAAATAGTAGTCTTTTGGGCTGAAATGAAAGGGCACTAGACAGTAACTCAAATCCACATGAAGAAATTAAGAGCACTGGTAAAGGTCACTCTGTAGGTAAATATAAAAGACAGTGCAATTTGCTTTTATTTCTAACTCTTTTGTTCTCCTACCTGGTTTTAGAAAAACAACTACATAAAGGAATAGTTACAAAACTGTGTTGATGAGCTTATAATGCACAAAATGTAATCTATAATGCACAAAGGAGGGGGGAAGGAATGGAACTCTATATTACAGCACAGTTTTTGCATATTAATAAAATTAAGTTGCTATTAATCCAAACCAGATTGTTATAAGGTAAAAGGGTTAATTATAATTTCCAGGGCAACCACTAAATTTTTTTAATACAGTAAAAGAAATGGAATTAAAATGGTAAATTAGAAAATATTTAACACAAAGGAAGGAAGTAATAGAAGAATGGAGGGACAAAAAAAGACATATAGAAAACAAAGAGTGAAATAGCAGATATAAATCCTACCTTATCAGTAATTATATTAAACATAAAATGCTTAAACACCCCAATCAAAAGGCAGAGACTGAGAGGATGGATTCTTTATCTTTTTTATTTTAACATTTACTTGTTCATATTTGTGGGGTACAGTGTGTTGTTTCAATACATGCATATACTGCATACTGGTTCACGTGGGGTGGATAGCAGAGGTTTGTACCCATTAGTCTACCACTTCTCTCTCTCCCCTTCGGGCCTCTGATAATCATTACTCTACTCTCTTCTTCTATGAGAACCACTTTTTTTTTGATTCACAGATGAGTGAGATCATGCAGTATTTGTCTTTTTGTGCCTGGCTTACTTCACTTAACATGATGGTTTCCAGTTCCATCCATGTTGCTGCAAATGATAGGATTTCATTTACTTTTATAGCTGAATGGCATTCTGTTGTGCATATATACCACAGTATTTTTATATACTACTGTTGTTTTTAACCTAGAATGGGTTTTCTAAAAATCCAATTATGTGCTATTTATAGGAGACACACTTTAGATCCAAAGAAACAGGTAGGTTGAAAGTAAAAGGATGGAAAAAAGATACATCTTGCAAACAGTAACCCAAAGAGAGCTGTACTTGCTATGCCCATATCAGACAAAATAGACTTTAAGACAAAAATTGTTACTAGAGAAAAGGAAGGATATTTTGTAATGATAAAAAGCCCAACACGAGATGCCTTCACTGGTGATTTGTACAAATTCTTAAGAGAATTAACACCGGTCCTTCACAAATTCTTCAAAAAAAGACAGAAGAAGAGGAAACACTTCCAAACTCATTCTATGAGGTCCTGATACCGAAAGTAGACAAAGACATCACAAGAAAATTACAGACCAATATTCCTTCTGAAGGCAGACACAAAATCCTCAATTAAATACTAACAAATTGAATCCAGCAACATATAAAAAGGATTATATATCATGACCAAACGAGATGTATCCCAGGAATATAAGATCGGTTCAACATACAACCATCAATCAATGTAATATACCATAATAACAAAGGGGGGGGAACATGATCATCTCAATAGACACAGAAAAGCATTTGACAAAATCCAACACCCTTTGTGATAAGAACACTTAAAGTGGAATAGAAGGGACCTCTCAACCTGATAAAGAGCATCTATAAAAATTTCACAGTTAACGCCATACTTAATGGTGAAAAACTAAAAATTTTCCTCCCGAAATCAGTAACAAGACAAGGATGTTTGTTTTTACCGTTTTTATTCAATATTGTACATGAAGTTCTTGCCAGGACAATTAAGAAAGAAAAAGGAAAAAAAAAAATCCACGATGGAAAGGAAGAAGAGAAACTGTCTCTGTTCACAGGTAACATGATCTCGTGGCCACAAATCAAGGAAATCAAAGACTGCCGACAGCCACCAGAAGCTGGGCAAGGTAGGATCCCCACCCCCACCCCACCAGAGCCACCGAGGGAGCGGCCCTGCCAGCACCTGGAGTTCAGACTTCTGGCCTCCAGGGCTGTGACAGGATAAACTTCTCTTGTTTTAAACTAACAAGTTTGTGGTAATTTGTTACAGCAGCCTCAGGACATTAATACAATAGTCAAAGTGCTAGAAACCAAAGATGAGAAACTCTTAAAAGCAGTTAGAGGGAAAAAAGAGGACACATTATCTTCAAAGAAGCCCAGGAAGGCTGCAAATGAGGGCTCGACAGAGCAATACACCAAGTAGTAACGTCATAGCATCGCCCAACAGATTTGAAAATGCTGGTGGTTCTCCAACAACCAAGGCACATGCTCTGGAAAAGCATATTGGATAAAACGGCTCTAATGACAGTACTGTCACCCGTTATGGGCTAGGCTGTGGCCCCCCAAAATTCCTATGCTGAATGTGACTGTGTTTGGAGATAGGGCCTTTAAAGAGGTAATTAAGGTAAATGAGGTCACATGGGTGGGCCCTAATCCAATATGACTGACGTCCTTATAAGAAGATGACAGAAGGACACATGCACAGAGGAAAGACCAGGT